>NW_015395378.1:0-10259 GCF_001527695.2 Protobothrops mucrosquamatus | reverse complement strand
ACTTTCCGTCTCCACGTGACGTCTCTGCCCCAGATCTTTGGGGATAATTACTTGAATAGTAAGGTGACCAACCTTTTTACAATGAGAAGGAGGACACAAATAAATTGAAGAAAAAAAGTGAGTCTAATGCGTGCGTGTGCCGTGTTGTGTTTCGGTAAGAAGTAAACAAAGCCACTTGCGTGCGGCACACTCTTGCGCGCGGCGCACTCTCTCAAAACAATTCTCCTGTGTGGAGCGCACGCGTCTCATAATCGCGTCTCGCCACACTGTACCGAGCCTTGACGAATCATCATGTCAAATACAAATACGTCACATCACACGCAACGGAGCGGATCGGCATCGATCGAATACGGAGATTTACAGATTAGTCTTCAAATATTGAAAAGGAGGACATGTGGGAGGACACTTTTCGAGAGAGGACAGAACTTACAAAAGAAGGACTTACATAAGGTGACGATTGGTCACCTTATGAATAGAAGTGCTGAACTCTTCAGCTCTCCGTTTATTGAAATCTGGGTTATTTTAGTCCCACAATTGACTCGAAACAACTTCATGCTACAAATCAGCAAAGCCCCTGTCAATCTTGGGTGCACTTATAAAAAGCATCTCTCTCTCCTCTACCTTTCCAGAATCTTGTCTCCCTGCTGGCACCACCATTTAGCTCAGGGCACCATCATCCACTTGCCAGCCTCCTACTTTTCTTCCAAGCAAACTTCCTCCTGTCCTTGCTTTAGCTCCTTCCAATCTCTCTCTCCCTCTCACACCCCTCTGTGCCTCCTCTGGAAGGCCATTACTGGCCAAAAGCCACAAATGCCATTACCCAAAAGACCCCTCCGGCCATTTCAGTTTGGAACCATGCAGAGAACACCGCAGCATCCCACTTTTTTTGGTAGGCGGACAAGTACCTCAAACATACCGCTTTCTGGTTGGACATGGACTTCCCACAGCTGTCATTTTTGGACCCTGCATGGTTCAAGCCAGAGATAGTTGGTAACTAGTAAAAATGTCCTCCGAGATCAGGGGTAGGCAACCTTGGCTCTTTGATGACTCGTGGACTTCAACTCCCAGAATTCCTGAGCCAGCGTGGCTCAGCTTGGAAACTTCTCCCTTTCCCCTCAGCGTGGCTGGCTCAGGAATTCTGGGAGTTGAAGTCCACGAGTCCACTTCTCCCTTTCCCCTCAGCATGGCTGGCTCAGGAATTCTGGGAGTTGAAGTCCACGAGTCATAAAAGAGCCAAGGTAGCCTACCACTGGCCTAGGCCTAGGCCGCTTTATGACTCGTGGACTTCAACTCCCAGAATTCCTGAGCCAGCATGGCTCAGCTTGGAAACCTCTCCCTTTCCCCTCAGCGTGGCTGGCTCAGGAATTCTGGGAGTTGAAGTCCACGAGTCACAAAAGAGCCAAGGTGGCCTACCCCTGGCCTAGACCTAGGGAGTGGCTGATGACCCATTCAAAGTCAGATCTGATGCTCCTGGGCTCAGATTTCAGGGGACGCTACTTGTGTGGTGGATTCTGAGGACCACCAGCAAACATTTCAAAACAGAGCCAAGCAATTGGTTGTCATAGCAATTTGTGTATTGAGAAGCGGTCCAAATCATATTCTTTTCCCAACTCCCTTTTCTCAGTTCCGGAAGGGAGGGAAGGAGGGGCTCTAAAATATATTCCTAATGCGGAAAAGAAGGAAAATGCTGCTTTGTAAATACTCGGCTCCATAAAAACACCTGAACAGAGAGACACGGTGGCTGAGTCATGCTTTGGGTTGGAAGGGGAGGGGTTAATATTTATTCATTTTTCCCTCCTTGTGAACTCTGAACCTTAAAGGAATCCTTGGCATGCTGGATTTCCTTCCAGAAATTGTCTAGAACAGTGATGGCAAACCTATGGCATGCGTGCCAGAGGCGGCACTCAGAGCCTTCTCTGTGGGCACACCTGCCACCGCCGCCACCAGCTCATGCAGGTCCATTAGGCCACTGCTGGTGCCCGAAGTGGCAGCTTCACCCAGCACAAAGGAGGTGAAGCAGCTGGCTAGCAAGCTTGAGTAGAGGTGGTAGACCATGCGCTCGCTGGCCTCTGTGTGTGGGGACTGATGGTGTCAGGCAGCAGCTGCCCCTGCCTCGCCATGCCCTGCAGCAATGGCACCCCGTCCTACCCCCTGCCTCGCCCCGCAGGACGAGCCTCCTGCCCACCGTCCCACCCACCAGAGACCCCCTGGATCTCCCCCAATCCTGCCTAGCCCCCACAGGCGTCTCGTCCACGAGCAACATCAAGGTGGCCATGCCCACCCTCGCCATGCCCACTCAGTCTGCTGTGACATCTGCAGCCATGCCCACCCAGTGGGCCATGCCCACCCCCCACCCCCGAGGGCACCACAATGGCACTTTGCAATAAATAAGTGGGTTTTGGGTTGCGGTTTGGGCACTCGGTCTCTAAAAGGTTCGCCATCACTGGTCTAGAATCATCCTTCAGCTTCCCCTTGGTTTATCTCAGGATCTGTTTGATGTTTGCAAATATTAATTGGTCGGCCCAACTTCCCCTTGCAAATTAGTCTTTGACGAGGGGGGAGCTGACCTGCTTGCTGCAGACTTGAGCCCTTATTTTGCCCCACTTTACCCCTATATGCCACTTGGGAGCTGGGTAAGAGGGGTCCTTGGCTGTTGTGGAGAAACATTTGTGACCATGTTTATGGGCTTCAGCATCACGATCCTGGCGTACTTCTAAATAAACCACATCTTGAATTTTCCCTCCCTCCGCCCATTTTTGAACAAAGCCATTGAGCTGTAAAGTTTATCTAAAACAAATAATATTTTTGTCTTGCAGATCTGACGTGGTGGTGTTGTGCTTCTCCATTGCTAACCCTAACTCCCTGAATCATGTGAAGACAATGTGGTGTCAAGAGATCAAGCACTTCTGCCCTCGGACCCCTGTGATTCTGGTGGGCTGCCAACTGGACCTTCGCTATGCCGATCTGGAAGCTGTCAATCGAGCCAGGAGGCCATTGGCAAGGTAGGGTTGAATGCGGATTAAAAAAAAAAACCCCGTGGCAAGGCGACATCTTGGCTCCTAAGGAAGCATTTGAAATGGCCTTGCGTGTCTAATTTCTTTAGTTTATGATACAGTACAGGAAAATAAAAACAAAATTAATAGCAAATTCCATACCTGGGGAAGGGGGTCTTTCAAATAGGCAGGAAGTCTTCTCAGATGTTGAAGACTTTGGGCATCAAACCCTGTGGTCTTCATGGGGCATCTGGAAAAGGGAAAGCGTGAAGGCCAAAGGATCACAAGAACGCATCCCTTGATGGGTGGGGTCCACTAGTTCAGGGCTTTTCAACCTTTTCACCCATTGTGCTACTTTTAGGATAGGGCAACATCCGAATACCATCAGTCGCCTAGCAAGGTGTCAAAAACTTGATGACCAAAAAAAAAAAAAAAAAAAAGGAAAAAAGTGATAAAGTATAGGTAGTCCTCGACTTACAACAGTTTGCTTAGTGACTATTCAAAGTTACAATGACACTGAAAAAGTGCCCCCCAAGCCACAGCCGAGCAAGACACCTGCCTGCCCGCCCGGCCGCGCTCTTCCTCCTGTCCGAGGTTTTCATTGTTGTGAGCATTTCTGTTGAGGATTGGCAGGTGGGGTGGGGGGTGTTTGGTTTTTATTCCCCCCGTCTGCTGGGTGGTTGCAGCAGGTTTTGGTCACTTCACATGACCCTGGGACACTGTGACCATCATAAATATGAATCAGTTGCCAAGCATCTGAATGTAAATCACAAGACCCTGGGGATGCTGCAACATTCCAGCTGATCGGCGCTTCTTCTGGGCTCAGCAGAAGCGCCAGGATCAATGCTGCTTTCCAGCTGATTGGTGCTTCTTCAGGGCTCACCAGAAGTGCCAGGATCAGCGCTGAGCTCCACCTAGAGCCTGGTGCTGATCCTGGCATTTTCACTGAGCCCTGACAGTCCCGAAGAAGTGCCAATCAGCTGGAAAGCGGCACTGATCCTGGCGCTTCTGCTGAGCCCTGACAGCCCTGCAGCTCCAGCCATCTCTCACTCAGGCTTGTGCGGTGCTGCCACCGGTTCAGCTCATTCCCCTTCCCCCGCTACCACTTTTCTAGGATGGTCGCGTACCACCTGCCAGGTGCCAATGTACCACAGGTGGTACCTGTACCACTGGTTGAAAAGCCCTGCACTAGTTCTATTCAGTGAGCCTGACCAAGGTGACCTCTTCTTTTTCACTCCATTTTGTTTGCAGGCCTATCAAGAAGGGAGACATCCTGCCACCAGAAAGAGGCAGGGAAGTTGCTAAAGAGCTTGGCATACCCTATTATGAAACCAGCGTCTTTGACCAGTTTGGCATCAAGGATGTGTTTGATAATGCAATCCGAGCAGCCCTCATTTCCAGGAGACACTTGCAGTTCTGGAAATCCCATTTGAAGAAAGTCCAGAAACCTTTGCTCCAAGCTCCATTTCTACCTCCAAAGGCTCCTCCCCCTGTTATCAAGATCCCAGAGTGTCCCATCCTCAAGATCAATGACGTGGGATACTTACTGGACAATCCCTTGTGTGCAGATGTGCTGTTTATTCTTCAGGAACAGACTCAGATTTTTGCTCACAAGATCTACTTAGCTACCTCTTCGTCCAAGTTTTATGACCTTTTCTTAATGGAATGTGAAGAAACACCCGACTTGACTGAAAGCTTTTGTAGTAAAGGTAGCAATCTCCCCGCCAGAACCTGTAGCCTTGAAGCAGTTGATCAGGAAGCTGAAGGGGCAGCTGCAACACTTTCTGCTTCAACTGAGGGCCTCCAGGTGGAGCCTGAAGCAGGAGAAGCCACCTGCCCAAAACAGGGTCCAACGCTCTGGGGCAAAGGTTTCATAAGCCTACATCAAGAGATGCAGATTAACCCCATTTCGAAGAGGGTCTGTGCAGTGACGGTGGTCAAGATGGAGGCTTCCATCCAACCGGGACCTTTTAAAACCGTCCTGCAGTTTTTATACACCGGGCAGCTGGACGAAAACGAAAGGGACCTCACCCGGGTAGCTCAAATTGCTGAGATCCTGGAAGTGTTTGACTTGCGGATGATGGTAGAAAACATAACCAACAAGGAAGCCTTCATGAACCAGGAAATTACAAAGGCTTTCCACGTCCGGAAGGCTAACAGAATAAAAGAATGCCTCTGTAAGGAGACCTTTTCTGGTGAGTCTACACAGAAATATCCCTCTACCTTGCATTTTGTTACCATTTGCTAATCAGGATCCCCGGGATGGATTTGTGCAAAGCAAGATGCAATTCGGATGTTCTGAAGGGTTCAGGAAGGGAAGTTTGGTGCCCACAGCCTAAAATTGTGCCCTACGACGGGTCATGATGTATTCCTCGATGCGATACATCTTTACAAAAAAAGGCAAATCCGCCCCTTCGCCCAATCATTTTCGAAACCTGGAGAGAGTTGTCCTCCAGTTGTAGAATGGGGGGAAGGTGCAGATGCTGTTGAAAGAGAGATCTAAGTGTGGGTCTCCGCTTGGAAGACAGTCTGATTCTGTTCAAGCGTTGGGAAAAAGTCAGAATTCACAGGGAGACGGGCAGAAGTAGGAGACCTCTTCCTTGCTGGCCCTGTTGCAGGAGGTGTGAGTGCCTTTGACAGTCAGTTCCCCCAAGGCACCTTGGGGGTGACCGTGCTCGGGGTCCTGATGCATTTTAGCTCCTTTGGTGATAACTGGGTAGGGTTTCCCTTCTTTTCTTTCTTCCCCGTCCGGTTCCTTCTTCTTTTGCTTCATCTTAACCCAGTTTCGTTTCCCCTTTCTCTTTTACTCTTCCGCCACCAGAATTACAATTCTAGCTTTTGGGAGGTGAGGGGGTGAGGGATGGAAGCCTCCGCCTCCAACGGTTTACATGGGCTGTTTTGTTTGCAAGGATACCTGTGTCACTCTCTAGCCCTTAGCTTTCAGTATATGGGAAATGATGTTTTATTGGGTACAGTTATGGTCCATCTGATTCAAGAGGGTCTCCGGCAGTAGTTCTGCAGACAGGAGACCTTCCCAGCCCTTCTGGGCTACCTCTGAGTCTCTCTGCCCTGACACAGCTGCTCGACTGCTAATTCTGGGACTTGGAGCTGTTTGAGTGGAATACAGTATCTGAGTGTATATTGGAAGATAATTAAATGGCAAGTATTTGGGGCTACAGGAGCTTAATTCCACTAGGTGGCAGCCAAAGAATATGGAAAATACAAGGTACGTGTGCCACCTAGTGGCCATATGGAGTTTTGCAACTAAGGTTAAGAAGCTCTAATGTTAGAACCCGCAGTTGGGGGACTTGAACTGCGACTGGGGAGACCAGGATCAAGCCCATGATGGTCCCCTGGGTGATTTGGGGGCCAGCCACCCTCCACTCAACCTACTTCACAGGGTTGTGGTTGCAGGCAGGAACAAAGGGAGACCCCCACCTAAGCCCCCTCAAGACAGAATATAAATATTATTATTATTAGCAATACTACTACTGTGTTGTGGCATTTACATGACCCATGAAGCTGTGATAAATTTGACCCGTTTTCATTTTTGCCAGTGACACTCTTGAACAACCTCAATCAGCAAGAACTCCTGGCGTGGTTCCTGTGATGGAAGCTCAGAGTTTAATTGCCTTGTTGCTCATTTAAACATTAATATTTGCCCTTCCGGATGTCCTCAATGAAGGACCTTCTTTGCAGAAATTCTGCAAAACAGCAGATCACGTGCTTTCTCCCATGTTCTTCCTGATTCACACATTTGACTGCAAGCACCAGCAGTCACGGGTTGTTACTGTGTTCCTTTGATCCCTTAACAGATGTGGTATTCGTGTTGGAAGACGGAAAGATAAATGCTCATAAACCACTTCTAATCTGTAGCTGTGAATGGATGTCTGCAATGTTTGGAGGATCCTTTGTGGAAAGCTCAAACAGTGAGGTACCGTATTTGTCCTCTTTGGCCCGTAAGCTCAAAGCTTTGCTCTGGAGAAGGAACTTGGTTTAGGGTTGCAAGAAGGGCATGGGAATCCCTTGGTGACGTCTCTTTGGGGATCCCTCTTCTCCAGTCTGTCTTCTGCACTAGTTCTCAGAAGATACCTGGCTCCTGATTGTCAGGGAGTTGGTGGGATGGGGAGGTTGTAAGTGGAAAAGCTGGTCTCCATCTCCCATCAGATCTCAGTCCCAGGAGTGAAAAACCATGGTGAACCAGTTGAATCTCATCTTCGTTCAGTTCTGCCTAGTTTGTAAAATTGGCACTGCCTTAAACGGGAAATGTTAGAAAGATCAGTGGGTCACCAGGCTATCGGGGAGAACAATTTTCATCTCCTACTTTGGCATGAAGTATTGGAGTGAAGCATTGAAAGACGAGGAGTAGAAGGAAAGACACCACCGTGCTTATGAATGACCTCAAAAAACAGCAATAGCAGCTTTGATGAATTTTTAGCACCATCTAAAATGATCGTCCCGTTTTTCCTTATATTTCAAGGGAGGAAGAGAGAGGGAGGGAGGGAGGGAGGGAGGGAGGGAGGGAGAGAGAGAGAGAGAGAGAGAGAGAGAGAGAGAGAGAGAGAGAGAGAGAGAGAGAGAGAGAGAGAGATTATACACTTAATATTCTGGAAGCTGTGTTCTACTAAAAAAAAAATCTCATTACTTTTGAAACAGCAGTAAGCATAATTCCCTCCCTGGAGGCACCCCCAGCAGGTGGTTCATGAAAAATACATACCTTGATTCAGTAAGCTGTGCTCTAAAATACACACACACACACACACACACACACACACACAATCTGGTTCCTAATTATAACCACTAATAACGTGCTTTCTTCTTGGAAATCTTAAATATTAATTGCAAAGCCGTATTTTTTTTTTCATAGCACATGAAGCTCTGTGTGCCCATCGTCTTTCACTGCCTTGTTTGGGGAGAGTGATGGGACTGGAAGGAGCAGAGGCTGGTTCAAGAAGTGGGTAGTCTGGGTAGTTCCACATAAATATAATGAGCCCCTTCTAATTTATTTATTGTTCTGAAATTCTGCAGGAAGCACAGGTTATTTGCAGCAATAAGTTAGGCATTTGTGCTCAGTCTCTGTAACAGCCAGTAAAAAAAAAAGGGGGGGGGAGAAATCTCCTCTCCTGAATCATTGCTGAGATGGTGGGTCTTGATCCTCCTCTGGTGGCAACTCTACATGTTCTCCCTGGCTTTGTATGTTTTATAAAGTGGTTGCCATGGATGCTTGTGCCTAGTCCAGGGATAGGCAATCTGGGCTCTTTTATGACTCGTGGACTTCGACTCCCAGAATTCCTGAGCCAGCCGTGCTGAGGGGAAAGGGAGAGGTTTCCAAGCAGAGCCATGCTGGCTCAGGAATTCTGGGAGTTGAAGTCCACGAGTCATCAAAGGGCCAAGTTTGAAGACCCCTGGTTTAAATATTTTTTCCTCACAGTCACGTGATCAAAATTCAGGCATTTGGGCAGGGGTAGGCCACCTTGGCTCTTTTATGACTCGTGGACTTCAACTCCCAGAATTCCTGAGCCAGCCGTGCTGAGGGGAAAGGGAGAGGTTTCCAAGCTGAGCCCTGCTGGCTCAGGAATTCTGGGAGTTGAAGTCCACGAGTCATAGAGCAGCCTAGGCCTAGGCCAGAGATAGGCAACCTTGCCTCTTTTATGACTCGTGGACTTCAATTCCCAGAATTCCTGAGCCAGCCACGCTGAGGGGAAAGGGAGAGGTTTCCAAGCAGAGCCATGCCGGCTCAGGAATTCTGGGAGTTGAAGTCCACGAGTCATAAAAGAGCCAAGGTTGCCTACCCCTGTCCTAGTACAAATGTTCTTTGAGAAATTGCATGGGTAATGCAAGAAATTTGTGTGGGGGGCTCATCTCCACCAGAGGAGAAACCCTGGAGAAGAGTTTGGGCTCAAAGCACATGTAACTTTGTGATTGCCTCTCATCCGAGATCTGAGCCTGCTCTGTTTTTCCACAATCAGCCATGGGCTGTGATGAGGACATATGATTCTTCTGTAGGAGAAGAACCGTTTGTCTCGACAGAACAATGCAACGAGTAACGGGACATCGACGAACAGGTCCAGTCTTGATTATCTGGATTGACCTTTGTCAATACTTTCTCCTTCTTGGATTTCAACCGGTCTTTCTGGGTTTAATTCAGGAGGGGGAAGATGGGCAGTAAAGTAACAAAAATCTCGAAAACCTGATGCACTGGTGTGTCTTGAGGGACCTTCTGCTCTTGCTTCATTCTGTCTCCTCCATTCCCCAGCATAAGCATTGATTCTTTGGAGAACATGACTTTGAAAGTGAAAAAAAACAAAACATTGCGGAATTATTGAAAGCAGTTGTCCTAAGGAAAGGTAATACTGCAAAGGGCTGAAAAATAATCAGATCCCAGAAAGCATCTCTGGATTATTTTTAGCTTCATGGTGTTTATATTAAGGGTAGAAGGGTAGAAAATTGCTCCCAAAATAGAGTCCTTGACCTTGTTTTTGCACACTGTGCCTATGCATTCTTCATCATTTTCCAGCTTAGTCCCCTTCCTTGCAGGGACATTTGGCATAGATCCCTAATGTGTAGGTATATGTGTGCCTGTGCACACAAAACAAACAATGAAAGGCTCTTTTCACTGTTCATTTTGGGAACTTTGTGATGATGATGATGATGATGATGATGATGATGATGATGATGATGATGATGATGATAATAATAATAATAATAATAATAATAATAATAATAATAATAATAATAATAATAATAATAATAATAATAATAAAGTTGGAAGGGACCTTGGAGGTCATCAAGTCCAGCCCCCTGCTCAGGCAGGTAACCCTATACCGTTTCGGACAAATGGCTGTCCAGTCTCTTCTTAAAAACTTCCAGTGTTGGAGCATTCACCGCTTCTGGAGGCAGGTTGTTCCACTGGTTAATCGTTCTAACTGTCAGGAAGTTTCTCCTTAGTTCTAGGTTGCTTCTCTCCTTGATCAGTTCCCATCCATTGCTTCTTGTCCTGCCTTCAGGCACTTTGGAGAATAGCTTGACTTCCTCTTCTTTGGGGCAGCCCCTGAGATATTGCAAGGCTGCTATCCTGTCCCCCCTCGTCCTTCTCTTCGTTAAACTAGACATACCCAATTCCAGCAACCGTTCCTTATATGTTTCAGCTTCCAGTCCCCTAATCATCTTTGTTGCTCTTCTCTGTATTCTTTCTAGAGTCTCAACATCTTTTTTTACATCGTGGTGACCAAAACTGGATGCAGTATTCCAACTGTGGCCTTACCA
>NW_015395377.1:17170-18269 GCF_001527695.2 Protobothrops mucrosquamatus | reverse complement strand
CTTCTTCTTCTCCTTCTCCTTCTCCTTCTCCTTCTCCTTCTCCTTCTCCTTCTCATTATCATTATCATTATCATTATCATTATCATTATTATTATTATTATTATTATTATTATTATTATTATTATTATTATTATTATTATTATTATTATTATTATTACCTTCTGTTATGGAGTGGGCTAGTCTAATATCTAGAGGGAGGCTGTTTCTGCTACTAAAGTGTGCTTTGTTAACCTGACCTTAGGATTGTGTTGCATGAATTCAAGAACTAGATTGTGAGATTCCTTTCCAGTGTAAAACAGGGTCCACTAGTTTCTGAACACAGAGAAATGTATGCTCCATCTCTTGGGAGTGTCTTAATTAGGATTCTCCACTAAGCATGAGAGACGGGATCTAATGGCCTTTTCCAATCCCATGATTGTGTTTTATGAGTGGTGTGGAAGACCAACTACCTGGTCGTCCTTATCAGGACCAAATTCCCAGGCAGAAAATATGAATATGATAGGATTCACTGCGGAGCAACATTATATGGTATTTCTAGATAAAAGAAACCAATTTCTCTTCACAAACGGCTCAGGCCTTAGAGAAGTAACAAAACAGCCCCCAAATAAATGACCAGGATGTTCAGAAAGCATATTTAAAAAAACTGCATTCTTGCTTTCAGTAGGAAATACAAACCAGAATGTCCCCAAAGTGCTTTTTCTCAAAAGACAATTAGACTTTCTTTTTTTTCCCTTGAAGACGTTTCGCTCCTCATCCAAAGAAGCTTCTTCAGTTCTGAACAGAACTGGAGAAGCTTCTTGGATGAGAAGTGAAACGTCTTCAAGGGAAAACAAAGAAAGTCCAGTTGCCTTTTGAAATAACGCACCTTTGGGACAACCGTGACCTGGATGACTGAGAATCTCCACAGATGCCAAGCAGAAAGGACAGGAATGTACCAAATGGGAGCTGGCATATTCTTTAAAAACATTACAAATCTTTATCACTGCAGCACCAGGATTAGACTAAATAAATGTCTCCGAATCCAAACATTTAAGCACTTGGAAACTCTTCATCTCAGAAATTCAAGACTTTGCATGTTGTGTTGTGACATTTTGATGGG
>NW_015395377.1:10507-17031 GCF_001527695.2 Protobothrops mucrosquamatus | reverse complement strand
AGAGAGAGAGATTGAATTGTATATTCATAAATCTGATGTACATTGATGATTATTGTAATGGCAGGACATTTCAAGATACCAAGATATCATGAATTGCAATTCTTTGTTTTGGCCAAGATAGCAAATTTTTAAAAAAAACATTAGCAATGAAGAATTGACCTTTTTTTCTTTTTCTATTTTTTTCCCTCCAAAATTGCTTCAACGATATCCAGGTCATTTGATATGAGACCTAATCGTGGTCACCTCCAAACTCATGCACATTTTTCTGGCCAATTGAGAGGAGAAGCTGCCTGGTTTTTTTTACCGTTCTTCCAACTTTTTTGATTTTACGTGAGGGATGTTTAATCGCCCACCGCCATTGGACAATCCTTCAAGCACAAGATGGCTGGCAAAGACTCTCCGAATTGGAAAGCCTTTGGCACACGGCGCCAAGCCGGAGTCTCCCTTAGCCATTTCTCTTGATGGGGGGGGGGACGTATCTGTGTGCAAATTCCCTTCATTCAGCCTAATAGTACGGTCTGTCAATCAGAAGCAGGCCGCCATAAGTAGCCAGCAATAGCCTCGTCGCTCTTGATTTAATCACTTGGAATTAGTGTTAACTCTCTGTCATTCCTCTGGCATGTATCCGTTTCCTAGCCATCTGAGCAATACAATCGTTGTGTTTGGATGAGGCTACAGCTTCTCTTAGTGTCATATAGCTTTGAGAAGCTGATATAGCCTGTCAGCCTCACAACGTTTTAATATTGCCGACTTTGAAGCAGAGAAAAAAAAATACCCAGCTTGTTTCTTTCTGAATTACGACAGGAAAGAGATATAAAAAATAAAAATAAAACCCGGGGAAGGAGCACATCCCACTTGAAATGAAAAGCTGGAGAAAGCACGGATTTATACTCACGGCTTGGAACAATCGATCTCTTGGTGGCCCAAGGGATCCAGTGACTAAATCTGGCTGACTTTGGATGGAGAAGCAACCATCATAAATGTGAACCAATTGCTAAACATCCAAATTTTGATCACGTGACCACAGGGATGCTGCAACGGTCAAAAGTGTGAAAAAATGTTCATAAGTCACTTTTGGGAGTGCCGTTGTAACTTCGAACAGTCACTAAACGAATAATTGTCAGCGGTGGTGGACCGGTTCGCACCACTTCGGCAGAACCGGTAGCTAATTTTTTGTTGCCCAGGCCCAGAATGGACTTCCAGAAGTGGCATCCATGCAGCGAACCGGTTGTTCACATATTTGAATCCCACCACTGGTTGTCAGTCAAAAGCAGGGGTCTTCAGACTTGGCCCTTTTATGACTTGTGGACTTCAACTCTCAGAATTCGTCAGCCAGCAACGCTGGCTAAGGAATTCTGGGAGTTGAAGTCCACAAGTCATAAAAGGGCCAAGTTTGAAGATCCCTGGTCAAAAGCTACCTGTGCATCCAACTTCCTTTTCAAATTTCTGGCCTATGATGTCATTGTTTCTATTGATGATGTAGTTCCCATCATGCCTTGGGGAGGGCAAGAGAGTTCCGTGATGTCACTACCTGCCATAAACACATCAGCAAAAATTTTATTTCCACTTCAACACATGGTTTATCCCATTATACCTCCCAACCTTTTTCTTCCCGTTCGAATGGCAATTACTTCAAGTATTTACTGTAATTATGTCACTTGATGAAATTATAGTAATTACATAGAAAAATGATAGTCCGCGACTAATGAATTAAAATACCATGGAAATTCACATAAAAATGACATTAGAAATGTTAAGGATCTGAGGCAAACTCACAAAAGCAAGGAAATTTATAATTAAGAATTTAATCTCCAAAAACATTGCGGGGAGCTGCTTCGTTTTAAGAAAAAGAAAAAGGGTTCATCAGAGCTTTTTGAGGATTGTAAAGAAGAAGAAGAAGAAAAACAGAAAAGTAAATGGCGAATGAATATAACCTAATATTCGGCAAAGACCAACGGAACAAGTTTCTCCCAGTGTGACTGGCATTGTTGAATTACTAAATCTGTAGCAAAAAAAAATAAAAAATAGGCAGAATATCCAAGGGTGTATTGTGATCAGACTACGTTTACGCTGATTTCTGCTTGCGTTTAAAAATAAATCAAGTTCCTAGCTCCTATGATGGTGACAAAGTGCTAGAAAATAAGATAAATTTTGGTTGAGAGTAATTCTGCAATGCAATGAAGTTTCTAGTCTCTTGGAAAAAAGGTTATTTTTTTTCCAGTCAGACAAAGCATTGAGTTTCCTATTCCTCTTTTTTGTTCCTGACAGAAGGACGATGTCTTGTGACCTGCAGCCATCGCGTTGTGCAATCTCAGGTTAACTGTGCTTTTGTTAAGTCTCATTGGAGTCATCTGTGTCAGGCAGAGACTGGAAGAATAAGCCCTTTGGCTGGTTTGCTGGGCTTGGGATGAAGAAGGTCTCCTGCCATGGGTGAGGGGTAGGGCTAGAAGACTTCCATGGTCCTACCGTTCCATAAGGAGGAAAAACGGCATCCAGCTGATGAGTTACTGCTGGAACTGATCGTTACCTAAGTTAGAGACCAACACCAACACCCACATCTTCAGCATTGAACTGATGTGCTGCAATTTCCACCTCTTTGGATATGTGTGAGTGATATCACAATGTACTTATACAAGGATGGGACTTGTGGTGTGAGTTGCCTCTAGACAAGATGGGAAGAAAAGAAAAGAAAAGAAAAGAAAAGAAAGAAAGAAAGAAAGAAGGAAGGAAGGAAGGAAGGAAGGAAGGAAGGAAACAAAGAAAGAAAGAAAGAGAAAGAAAGAAAGAGGAAGGAAGGAAAGAATGAACAAAAGAAAGAAAGAAGAGGAAGGAAGGAAGGAAAGAAAGAAAGAAAGAGGAAGGAAGGAAGGAAGGAAAGAAGGAAAGAAGGAAAGAGAAAGAAAGAAAAAGAAAGAGAAAGAAAGAAAGAAAGAGGAAGGAAGGAAGGAAGGAAGGAAAGAAAGAAAGAAAGAAAGAAAGAAAGAAAGAAAGAAAGAAAGAAAGAAAGAAAGAAAGAAAGAAACTTGTGTCAGACTAACCCATCTGATGCCCCCTTCTGCTCCTACTGAATACCTCTGAATTCCCTGAAGGAAATACAGATAATCCTTGACTTACAACCTTTGTTTAGTGACTGTGCAAAGTTACAATGGCTCTGGAAAAAATACTTATGGCCATTTTTCATTGCAGCATCCAGGTGGTCACGTTATCAAAATTTGGACACTTAGCAACTGGCTTGTATTTATGATGGTTGCTGTGTCCCGGGAACACATGATCACTTCTTGCGACCGCCTGACAAGCAAAGCCAGGTTCACTTAACAACGGTGTTACTAACTTAACAACTGCTTTGATTCACTTAACAACTGTGGCAAAAAGGTGGCATTATGGGGCAAAACCCGTTTAACAACTGTCTCACTTAGCAACAAAAATTCTGGGCTCAGTTGTGGTGGTAAGTCTAGCTGTATTGGTGGCAAATGCAGAATTCCAAAAAAATTACCAACAAGCACTTTGAAGCAAGCTGGTTTCGTGGTGTGTATCTTTGTTCTTCTGATTCAGGGTTCCCCATACCAGGAGCCAAGTGGAAGAAATTAAGGATTATAAACAAGTTTTCCTTCAGATCTAGCTCGACTCCTTATACGTTCATGGGTCCTTCTATTTGTTGTGCTTGGCAATACACTAACATTGAACTAATCTGAAATCTTCTGCCTTGGGTTTCCTAGGCCCAATACTTACCATGTCCATCCCTTCTTGGTTTTTCCAAGATCAGCCACACTTAAAACTTCATCATCTTAAATCACCCTACGCCAGGAGTCCCCAACCTGTGGGCCACAACCACTACTGGGCCGTGGCCTACTGGCCACGGGGCCATGGAACAGGCTGGCCAGTGTGCGCATGTGTGTGCGCACGCTCACCCCCACTCATCCTAGTGGCGCCGTGTGACAAAAATGGGGCACCCTGCAGTGAAAACTGGGGTGGTGCTAGCACCCACGCGACAAAAGTGGGGCGATGCTAGTGAGTGCCATGTGGGCTCTAGCACCTCCCAGTTTGCGTCACGCATGCTCACGGCCCTGTTTGTATGTGTGCACGCAGACACGTAAAATGCTTTCCCTTCTCTTTCCCTCCGGTCCGCCAGAAAGGTTGGAGACCACTGCCCTACATGATGTTGTGTCTAAAACAAAGACTTTTGTTTCTTGGAGAAGAAAGTGTGAAATGTACAACGAGAAGGACGGTCAATTGGGCCCATGCTCCTTCCCCTTCTCTAGATGGCCTCTAAGCCATCCAATCCCCTCCTCCAATCCTGAGTGTTCCACCAATAGGGAACCAGAATGGAAAGGAGCACCGGGCGGACCTCCCATCCGTCAAGAAATTATTCCACCTTTAAGATTTTTGCAGGGAAATTGGCCTGTTCTAATCTAGCAATACTAAAAATGGAGGATAACTTCCCTTACCTGTAAGCCATTTTTTTCCCCCTAAAGAGAAGAGACAGAGCAACAGCAAGCTCTGTTTCTAGTGAGCAGGTCTGCAAATCACTTCCTTTTTTTGCTTCTGTTTTAGAAAATGCTCTATTCATATGGACTGGGGGAAGTGGAGGAGAGGGAGAGACGGGGCTTAATAGACACAGCTGCATCCTCTAGCAAATTATTGCAAGCCCCAGTATGAAATGCATTTAAGAGAAAAATGCTTAACAGATGATGCTGCGACAAGCTGTTACAAAGCCTGTTAGACGGTCCCAATATTATTAAATTGATAGGCTTGCTTAGCACGTGAGGAGAACTTATTTTTCCGGCTCGCAGAGAGCGTGGCTCCGCTTTATTAAGGAGATTTTTCTAAATGGAGCCTTGTTGGGAAGCCCGATGGAGCTCAGCGTCTTTGAGGGCTGGCATAGTCAGGCATTTGACTCGTTCTTCACTAGATGAAGACCTTCCTTGGTCTTCTGAGAATGAATCCCATCGGTCCAGACAAGCCGGTCCAGAAGCCATTCACATTTCCAAAACACGTGGCAGACGAAATTGGCACCCAATTTTTACGATTTCATTTGCAGAAAGAAACGTGCTGGAATCACGTATGTTGGCTTATGATGATGATCATCAAAAGCTCAACTGTACGAATTTGACCCGGGGATGACATTTGCTTTTCTCCTTCAAGCTTTATTTCTTGGGATGCCCTGCTCAGAGGTGTCTGAGGATGGGGGTCAAAAGAGACAAGATGGCGATCCTTGTGGCTACCATCTTGAATTTTTGGATACCTCCTGCTGCGGGTCTGTATTAAGAACCCTGCCAGGTGACCTGTAGAGATGGCTGCCAGTGCTCATCCTTAGAAGCATTTAAATAAGAGTATTGAGTACAGTAAACTAAGTGTCAATGCTGCTAATATTGAATATTCTTGCTTTGACAAAATATGCAGAACTGTCTGGCACTTTTAGAGTTAATTCAGATGATGCTGGGAGGGGGAAGAAAGAATGTGAGAGAGTAATTACTTGGGCTTCAGAAGGAAGTGAACCTTTGCCCCCCAGGCTGGTTGGACAACGTGAATTATGACAGCAAAAGAGGGAGGGAAAATGCTAGCAAAATAACTGCTCTGGGGTGGAGATTTCAGATCTTGGCATCCATCCATCCATGCTGTGCCGACACTGTGTTCATATGATTAAAGACTTTTTAGAATAAACAATGCCTGGAAGTTCTTTGAAGTGTTCCATTAGTAGGAACCTTGACACTAAGTTTACTACAACCCTTACCACTGAAAGAGGCAGAGGTAGGCAATCCATTCATCCATTCATTCCAAAAACCGGAACTGATGTTGAAATACAGGCAAAATGGCTGTCAAGGCAAGGGATACAGCATTTATAAAATGGGTGCAGTGATGGCTATCCATAACTTATCTAACTTCTGAGAATGTAGTCACAGCTATCCTGCTTCTCTGGAAATCAGGATCTTCCTACCATCCACAGCTTGCTCTGCTTTTTGCCTGCTCAAATGGTCCCAGTTCCAAACCAAGTTCCAGACTGCAGCATCCCAGCCTCTTTATGGTTTAGGCATGACTGTTTAGGTTTTTAGTTTTATCCTAACTTTCCCTGACAATCACCCTCTTGAGCAGATTAGACTGACAGGGAGGGAATAACGCAAAGTCTTACACAGGTAGGTTTCTGTGGCTGGGTCTCTCTGCTTCTGGTGCAGCACCTTCACCACAACCCCTTGTTTGTTCTTGGGCTGAGTGAGAGGGGGGGGCTAGTCCAAACTCATCAAGAGAGAGGGAGGACTAGCCCAGGGGCTGCCACAGAGAAGAGGGAGTCAAGCTATTCTCCAAAGTGCCTGAAGGCAGGACAAGGACCAAAGAGAGAAGCAACCTAGAACTAAGGAGAAACTTCCTGACAGTTAGAACAATTAACCAGTGGAACAACCTGCCTCCAGAAGCAGTGAATGCTCCAACACTGGAAGTTTTTAAGAAGAGACTGGACAGCCATTTGTCCGAAATGGTATAGGGTTACCTGCCTGACCAGGGGGTTGGACTTGATGACCTCCAAGGTCCCT
>NW_015395377.1:0-2741 GCF_001527695.2 Protobothrops mucrosquamatus | reverse complement strand
AGGAAGGAAGGAAGGAAGGAAGGAAGGAAGGAAGGAAGGAAGGAAGGAAGGGAGGAAGGAAGGAAGGAAGGAAATGGTGGAAAATGCTACAGCAAGAAATGAAAAATAATAACAGCCCCAGAAGCTTGAAAAACTGAAAGATGTTTACAACCTTGCTTAAAACTCAGCCTCCCTCCCAAAATATCATTTGTTCCTTCTTGAAATTTGTTGACGTGAACACCACATCAAGAGAAGATTCTCCCCCCGAGGTGGAGAGACCGATGTTAAGATAAGCTATCTTAGATAAAGATATATCTGTTGTGTCACATTCTTTCCCTCATCGTTGACGTGAAAACTGAAAGTCCTCTGGAACACAGCCTCCTGGGGACAAGAAACATGAATTGACAGATGTGACGTCCAGCAGCATCGTTAGGAGACGTTTGCTCAGAACATACTCATGCCGTGTGGAATATTATGTTTGATATTCATTGCCTGTGATAAGTCCACATAAAATGAACTTTTGGGCTGGAGATAATGAATCTGGACACCAATATGGATTCATTTATCCCATTTCAGCCTGATCAATCGTGCCTTTCTCAGTGCTGAAAACACTATTATAAGATTTTTGACCTTATTTGTATCAGCCCCTCTTAGAACATGGGACGCAGGAAACGAAGGCAACCCTTGATGCTCTTGTCATTTCTAGCACCAAGATCCAGCTGCAATGGAAGCAGCTAAATAATAACTAAATAATAAATAACAAATAACTAAATAATAACAAACACCGAGCTGAAAAGATAGAAAACTGTAAAGGCTAAATTGGCACTTGAGAAAGGTCAGTGGAATTCACGGGGGGCTGGACTTGTGGCAACACAATGATTCCAAACTGATGACACATTTAACTCCATCTTCCAGCTCAGCCTGCTCTTCTCCGACATGATCACTCTTCAACTCACAAATACCCTTGAGGAAACTTTTATTGATTCCAAGGTGCATGCTTAGACAAACTGAGCACTCTATTTTTTTGAAAGCTCAGAATGGCTGTTCCAATTCCCACACACACACATACACAGGGTTTGCAAATAAAAGAAAATGAAACCCTCCCAACCTCCCTCCAGGAAATACTAAAGTTGTCATTAATGTTACAACCTATAATACATAGTGTCATGGTTCTGACAGATGAAACTCTTCAAAGAACTTCAAGGCATTTTTTACCTTAAAGAATCTTTATTCAAGTTGCACGGCATCGGCACGTACATGGTCGAAGCCGAAATCTGAATTCCCCTCCCCTGAGCACATAGTATCAAAGCACAATTCCCTCCTCCAATTAACAGTCATAAATCACATTCTCCAATTAGTTTGAATTGCAGGGTTTCCCTCCTGATCTCTAACCCGCCAATTCTTATCATCTCTTATTTCAAGCTTTGAATTCACACACTAGTACAATATTGTTATGTCTAACTAACTCCCATCACATTCCGCCTCCTCCCACACCATAATCTAATTCTAAGAGTAAAGCATAAGAAAGAAAAAGGCTGCATCTTCATATGTTGTCAAAGCAAGAACATCCAATGTTAGCAGCGTTGACACGTAGCCATAGTGGTTTGTGAACAGGATGTCAGCTAATACGCTGAAAAGGTTTGGTTTGCTGAGCCTCAAAGCCAAATGTTTAAGTGTAACCAAATTGTAATGTAGGATCTTCTATGGTTCATCTTGTTGCGATTTATACTATTTTATGATGTCTCCAGGTTTACTGCATAAGAAAATAGAGGAAGAAAAGGAAGATGGATTAAATTTTTTCTTTAAACTGGCTTCTATAAAAACTTTAAAGGAGGCCTTCTGAATTATGAACCTTGAAATGTTCCAATCACTTACTGAGCCCATAAACTGTAACTAACTACTAACTCATCCAATCCTTTAGTTAAAGGAGGAATTTTTACAGCCTAAGATACCTTTAGATTACTTTGAATTATTACAGACATTACTTAACACTGTTAAAAAGTCAATTTAGGATCTGGTGTCTCAGCCTCTTTAGTTCACTTTCAGGACTTTTAATAAATATACATCCTCTATGCTTTATGCATCCTGTAAAATGCCCAGAAATACAAAAGGATGTTCCATTGGGTTGTTTAATTGTCAGTATGACACATTACAAAATGAAGATTGTTCTGTGAGGCGTCCTGTATAAAAAAGACCATCCACTAAGATAGATTTAGGAGTCTGTTCTACATTGACACAAAGAGTTTGACGGAGTCTGCATGCAACTCATCTCTGTTTCTCCCTGGACTCCAGAGAGGCTGGTTCCTAACAAGCGGTCATAAATTGCAGAAAGTGGGATTACCCTTGAGATTTTCGAATAGTCTGTGGACGGCATGCAATCTATCTCAGGAAACTTGATTTAGGGGCACAAGGGACCGTCTGTGACAATGCTTAGCATTGTTTTTTAAAATGCTGTGAAATCGTTTAGAGTATCTGGGAGGTGCTGTGCACTGCCTTCCCACTCTCCATTGCTCATTCAAGCTTGCTTGTCTAAAAGCAAAGGCTTGTGGGGGGAAAAGCAGATCCTAAAGTGCTCTAGCAGAACAAAAGGGAATTATATAATTGCCTGGATTGACTCCTTCTTAGCTATCTCAAAAGCTGGAAAATCGTCCCTTATACAAATTCACAAGGAAAAACTGGACTGCCCAAGATGGCAACCACTAGACAAATCAGACATTTATATCTATTTCAGGGGAGAATGAAAAAAGGGAGATGTTTTCACT
>NW_015395376.1:0-10265 GCF_001527695.2 Protobothrops mucrosquamatus | reverse complement strand
GAAGGAAGGAAGGAAGGAAGGAAGGAAGGAAGGAAGGAAGGAAGGAAGGAAGGAAGGAAGGAAGGAAGGAGTGGTGGGATTCAGATATGTGAACAACCGGTTCTCTGTGTGGATGCCACTTCCGGAAGTCCATTCTGGGCCTGGGCAACAGAAAATTAGCTACCAGTTCTGCCGAAGTGGTGCGAACCGGCTGAATCCCACCACTGGGAGGAACCATCACTGAGAAGATGATTATCACCCTCAAGGTGATGTTGCTAACTGAGGAGACCTGGAGAGTGCCCACTTTAGCTTATCTCACCTGATGGGTGGAAAGTATGGGGCCAATTTGATGGTTCACCACCCTACCAGCACTGTCACTGTATTGATGCAAAATATTATCTCATCCCCAGAACTGATGTGAGACTCAGCAGACTGTCCAACAGCTTCTGTCTATGGCAAGGCTTTTCAACCAGTGGTACGGGTACCACCTGTGGTACATTGGCACCTGGCAGGTGGTACGGGACCATCCTAGAAAAGTGGTAGTGGGGGAGGAGAATGAGCTGAACAGGTGGCAGCACCGCACAAGCCTGAGCAAGAGATGGCAGGGCTGTCAGGGCTCAGCGGAAGCGCCAGGATCAGTGCCGCTTTCCAGCTGGAAAGCAACACTGATCCTGGCGCTTCTGCTGAGCCCAGAAGAAGCGCCGATCAGCTGGAATGTTGCAGCATCTCCAGGGTCTTGTGATTTACATTCAGATGCTTGGCAACTGATTCATATTTATGACAGTCACAGTGTCCCAGGGTCATGTGAAGTGATCAAAACCTGCTGCAACCACCCAGCAGACGGGGGGAATAAAAACCAAACACCCCCCCACCCCACCCCCGCTGCCAATCCTCAACAGAAATGCTCACAACAATGGAAACCTCGGACAGGAGGAAGAGCGCAGCCGGGCGGGCAGGCAGGTGTCTTGCTCGGCTGTGCCTTGGGGGGCACTTTTTTCAGTGCCATTGTAACTTTGAACACTCACTAAGCGAACTGTTGTAAGTCGAGGATTACCTGTACTTTATCTTTTTTTTGGGGGGGGGTCATCATATTTTTGACACCTTGCTAGGCGACTGGTGGTACTTGGATATTGCCATATCCTAAAAGTGGTACAATGAGTGAAAAGGTTGAAAAGCCCTGGACTATGGAACTGGGACAAAGAGAACACTTGTTCTTTATCTCAAGCAATCAAATATCTAGGGCAAACCCAAGATGGAAAGACAGATTGCCCTGTCACATCAAGCAATTAAAAAGTACATCTTGAAACTCTATCTTGCCATTCCAAAAAAATACCTCTGCATTAAGCTGATGAGAGAAGATCCCAAATTACATTTCAAAAGAGAAGACCATGTGTAGCTCAGCGTTTCTCAAATTTGGCAACTTTAAGAGAACTGTGGACTTTAGCACCCACAATGCTGGCTGGGGAATTCTGGAGTGGAAGTCCACAATCTTAAAAATTACCAAGTTTGAAAAACACTGATTCATAGTTTAATCATAGAGTTCGAATGGACCATCAAAATTATCTAGTTCAACTCTGAACGCACAGCAAGCGAATTAATTGCACACCCAGAAAATTTGTTAGCTCAATAATCAGGTCAAGCATGATGTATGAATTTGACCTTGGGCTCATGGTAAGAGTGTACTCCTCCTCCAAATGTAGCACTACGGATTTGCAACCTCTTGAAGTAAATAAAGTAATAATGTAAATATATTCCACAAGTCTGAAATAATTTAACTTACATCTTTGCCCAAATCTCCACAATGCTAAGTCTTTAAATATATTGTTTCCACCTTCCCCAAGTGTGTGCCCTACTGATGTATGCAGGAACATGGACATCACAGCCTGCTACTCCCTGGACTTCAAGAATCTGCCACCAATTCTGCCTCCCCATTGAGTGAACTTCTTTGAAAAATATTTCTCTCATTCACACATTACAACCTTGGGAGGAACAGATAAATCTTTCAGCCAGATGTTTTTGTGGAATATAAGAGGCCCACGAGCAAATTTCAGAAAGAGATCCCACTTAGTCTTGCTCTGCTGGATGAGGATGGCCTTCAACTCTCCTTCTTCCTCTTCCAAGGATGGATCTTCCTTGATTCCTGCCACAGGGATGCCTCAATGGATCCAGCCACTGATCCCGATGGTGCGCATTTGGTCTTTTTTTTAGTATTCCTGGATCGGCTGTTAAACCATGAATGAATTTTATTGAACGCAATTTTGTAATGATGTTTTTTTCCTAATTTGTTTTCTGAATTATGTGCCTAGATAAAGGCACATAATAAAAAAATAATAACCCTAATTTCATAATAAAAAATAATAACCATAAACACAACTTCAGGGCAACACCCAACCACTGTTGGATATAGAAAGCCTGTTTGCACTGCTGTTATTTTGGACCCAATGGTGGATTGCAAACTCTTGAAGATGCTATAAATGGAAAAGAGCCAAGGTTGCCTACCCCTGTTCTAGTCTAACCCCCAGTTCAAACAGAACACCCTATACCGTTTCAGACAAATGGTTGTCCAATTTCTTCTTAAAACCCTCCAGTATTGGAGCATTCACAACTTCTGGAGGCAGGTTGTTCCACTGATTAATTGTTCTAACTGTCAGGAAGTTTCTCCTTAGTTCTTGGTTGATTTTCTCCTTGATTAGTTTCTATCCATTACTTCTTGTCCTGCCTTCAGGCGCTTTGGAGAATAAGTTGATCCTTTCTTCTTTGTGGCAGCCCCTAAAATATTGGAACACTGCTATCATGTCACCCCTAAGTCCTTCTTTTCATTAAACTAAGCATACCCAATCTACAGTCCCTTGATCATCTTTGTTGCTCTTCTTTGCACTCTTTCTAGAGTCTCAACATCTTTTTTACATTGTGGAAACCAAAATTGGATGTAGTATTCCAAGTGTGGTCTTGCCAAGGCATTATAAAGTGATAGTAACACATCACGTGATCTTGATGCTATCTCTCTATTAATGCAGCCTAGCACTGTGTTGGCTTTTTTGGCAGCTGCAGCACACGGCTGGCTCATATTGTGATTGTCCACTAGGACTCTAAGATCCCTCTCACAGTTGCTACTATTGAGCAAGGTACCACCTATACTATACCTGTGCATTTGGTTTTTCTTGCCTAAATGCAGAACATTATCTTTTTTCACCACTGACTTTCATTTTGTTAGATAGTACCGATGTACAAGTCTGTCCAGGTCCTCCTGTATCTTAAGCCTGTCTTCTGGAGTGTTGGCTAATCCTGCCAGTTTGGTGTCATCTGCATATTTGATGAGTTCCCCATCTATCCCCTCGTCCAAATCATTGATGAAAATGTTAAAGAGCACTGGGCCCAGAACAGAGCCCTGGGGCACCCCACTCCATACTTCTCTCCCAGTTTCATTGAGGAGATCATTGTACTACACAGTCTGAGAATCTATGCCTTAAGACACAGAGCTAGGAAAAAAAGAGATGGGTACTATTCTCATTTTTAGAGGTATAAACAAATGACAGTATTAGAGGGAAATGTTATTTTTAGAATTTGTCTTCAGCTGGAGCTTTCTCCCTGCTCCTTACAGAATATTGACTCCCAGGGGTAGACGAGAAAAAAAGAGAAAGGGAGAGGCAATTTTTTTTTGTTTTCTCTCTCTATTTGGGCCTTCCTTTTTCCCCCAGCTTGTTCTGACATGCTGGTTGGAATCCTCTGCTGCCTTCTTTAACCCACTGAGGTGAGTCACACACCAAGCCCATCACTTTTTGCTCACTCTTGTTGCAACGTGTGGGTGACAGAAACTCTCCAGGAGGATGGGAAGTGCTTGAATAGTCAATGAGTTTTGTTTTTGTTGCATAAATCTTAGTTCTGAACAGCTGGGAGGACTTGCGACAACACAGTTACAGCCTTGGAAAGCCCTCCGCCCCCAAACAGCAAAACCTCCGTGGGCTCAATATCATTCAATGAAGCTTTCATGGCTGCATCTTTATGCCAGTCCATAATCCATCTGAAAATAATACAATAAAAGTTTGTTTCGTTGTTGTTAATTGAGAAGTCGTGTCCGACCCATTGCGACCCCATGGACAACGTTCCTCCAGGCCTTCCTGTCCTCTACCATCTTCTGGAGTCCATTTAAGTTCATGCCTACTGCTTCAGTGAGTCCATCCAGCCACCTCATTCTCTGTCGTCCCCTTCTTCTATTGCCCTCCATCTTTCCCAGCATTAGGCTCTTCTCCAGTGAGTCCTTCCTTCTCAATAGGTGGCCAAAGTACTTAAGTTTCAACTTCAGGATCTGGCCTTCTAAAGAGCAGTCGGGGTTGATCTCCTCTAGGACTGACCGGTTTGAATGCCTTGCAGTCCAAGAGACTCGCAGGAGTCTTCTCCAGCCCCATAGTTCAAAGGCCTCAATTCTTTGTCGCTCAGCCTTTCTTATGGTCCAATTTTCACATCCATACATTGCAACTGGGAAAACCATGGCCTTGACTATACGCACTAAATAAAAGTTAGAGAAAGAAGAATATTACTTTTGATGTTTACTTCCTAACCTGGTTCTTTCCAGATGTGGGGGGGGGACTATAAATCCCCAAATGGAGAGATGCTGGATGTTGTAGTTCTGACAGGTTATGGAAGGCAACTTCACATGTATAAAACTAGTTGACAGCATCTTTAAAAAGGCATCTCTTGAGCTGGTCAGATTTGGGCTGCATCAGAAGCCACCAGAAGAAGCAAAGGAATAGAAAAACCATGCTACGTTCTACTGGTCCTTGTTGACAGCATCTTTAAAAAGGCATCTCTTGAGCTGGTCAGATTTGGGCTGCATCAGAAGCCACCAGAAGAAGCAAAGGAATAGAAAAACCATGCTACGTTCTACTGGTCCTTGTTGAGTGTATGTTCAAGAAATTGGGCAAACCAAGAAGATGGATAAATTTAGACACCTTGTTGACCATCTTGATTTTAGCAGCTGAGATCTGGTAGTTCTACTTTTGCTGTGTGAGAAAAAGAAGGACAGGTGTTTTCCAAAGCAAGATCTCTTGTCCTGTAGTTTTAATAAATAGCTGGTTGAGGAGTAGGAAAACACTTGAAAGCCCAATGACCACAATCCCAATGGTTTAGCAGGGGCAGTACAGGGAGTGGATAAACTCAGTTTGGGGAGGTAGATGTTCCTTGATTTAAAAATGGTGCTTATGGCGTCCATAATTTTCAGTTTTCCCACTCACTTTTCTGCAGGCAAAGATAGAGGAAGCTCTGAGGGCTGCAGAAGAAGGCTTGATGATCTCCTGTGGCCCTGTGGCTTCCAGTTGCCCATCCCTGGTGGAGATAAAATTATCTCCAAAGAGTTGTTGTAGAAAAGAGGAAAGAAAATGATCCAAGAGCTGGAGCAGATCTCTGTGAGGAAAGTTGATAAAGTTTGGAGCTATTTTGTTTAGGAAAAAAAAGGTGTTACCAATAAAGGAGAATCTTTGATGCTCAGAGTTGAAATGAGGTGTCCTTGGGGCTCTCTGAGCTTGCTTGTTTTCTAGCAGACATTTCATTACCCAAACTAGGTAACATCTTCAGTGATAAGACAACATCATCAGTGCTAGGACTTACAGCTCAAGGTTGAGATGGTGTTCTCTGAGCTTGGTTGTTTCCTTGCTAGCAATTATGATGTTACCTAGTTTAGGTAATGAAACAGCTGCAAGAAAACATCTGCAAGTTCAGAGACCAACAAGGATCCCTCAAAAAAAAGGTATATAAGAAGGGACACACCACAGAGTGGGAGTAGACAAACAAAAAGTTATTCTCCCTTCTTTTTCCCTTCATGTTAAGAATATGATGTTTGGAGATGTAGGTTAATGAAAGCTAAAGTTAAGTATCCTTTCAACTACCTGAACTCCTGGCATCTTCATGGACCTCTGTGTATCATTTCCTTGAAAATAACATGGAAGCGATTTGCCAAATTGTTTCCTGTCTTCTGACTTGAACCCATTGCCTTATCATTTCCTGGTGGTTTCCCATACAAGTATCAACCAGCTGCTTAGCTTTTAATAATAATAATAATAATAATAATAATAATAATAATAATAATAATAATAATAATAATAAGAAGAAGAAGAAGAAGAAGAAGAAGAAGAAGAAGAAGAAGAAGAAGAAGAAGAAGAAGAAGAAGAAGAAGAAGAAGAAGAAGAAGAAGAAGAAGAAGTTGGAAGGGACCTTGGAGGTCATCTAGTCCAACCCCCTGCTCAGGCAGGAAACCCTATACCATTTCAGACAAATGGCTGTCCAGTCTCTTCTTAAAAACTTAAAAACTTTTCTTTGAGATCAGCCCCATTCACATCAATGGTGGGGAACTCATTTTAACTGAGCCTTGAAAAACCCTGGAATTCACTCCTTTGAGAAGGAGCCATGGTTAGCGTCACAGAGGGATTAAAGCAGCGGTCTTCAAACTTGGGCCTTTTATGACTTGTGGGCTTCAACTCCCAGAATTCCTCAGCCAGGCATGCTGGCTGAGGAATTCTGGGAGTTGAAGTCCACGGGTCATAAAAGGGCCAAGTTTGAAGACCCCTGGATTAAAGAATTTGCTTGGACAGGGTTTCTCAACCTTGGTCATTTGAAGATGTGTGGATTTCAACTCCCAGAATTCCCCAGTCATCTTGCTTCTGGGAGTTGAAATCTACCCATCTTAAAAGTGGACACGTTTGAGAAATACTGTCCTAGAAGATCAAAGTAGCAGTGCTGGCTAGTCACTGCAGTTCTCTGTTACTTCTGACATGTTTCAGAATAGCAATTCCAGGGGAGGATTAAGGGGAATATGTTACTTCACTCATATTTTGCCTCCACAGATGCTCCTGATGGTCTCACGCACTAAGGTATTCACCCTTTCCAATCACAAAAAAATAAATAAATTCTTGAACTTCAAGGTTTTTTTTTTCTTTCTTTGAACCGGTTGTGTTCTTTGTTCTTTTTCCTAATTGATTCGAAACGTAAATTTTGATTAAGTTACTCAATTGAGGCTGCTAATCTAAAGTTACTTGTTTCCACAGTCTTTTTCAGAAGCAGAATAAAACACTGAAATATCTAACGCTACAATTTTACAGCACAACGGCAAACAATCATTACGGCACAAAAGCTATAAATAAGGAATGCTGGAGGGTTATATGGAAACTGCCTGGGAAAATACAAACATTGTGACTTGCCACTTATAACAAGTGAGTTGGAATCAAAGAAGTATTGTACTGTTGGGGGGCCAGCACAGAAAAGGCTCCGTTTATTGATTCTGCCTCCCTTATGTCTGAAAGTGAGAATATTTACAGCAGGACATCAGAGGGTGATTTTAAGTCAGTGTTTCTAGCCCTCAGCAACTTTAAGCTGTGAGGATTTCAATTCCCAGAATTCCCCATCCAGCATGTTGGCTGGGGAATTCTGGGAGTTGAAGTCTGCACATCTTACTTAAAGTTGCTGAGGTTGCGCAACACTGTTCTAAGCCGAGGGAAGTTTGAAGGACAGATGGCCCTCGAGATTAAAAGTACCCCTTCCCACTGCCATACTCACCCAGAAAAGCATTGCACGTTCACTCCCATTGGGTGTGTCACGACAAATGCACAAGAATATTCTTGTAAAGTAAACGTTTCCCCAATCTGCATTCTGAAATTGAAGATTACAGAATGTAAATACCACACTGGATGGATTACAAAACAGAGATATATGACACATCACACACTCCTGGCATCACTCTGAGTCCATTATAGCCTCTGTGCGTGCATAATTACATTTATATGTTTTTGGCATCCATGTAAGATGCGTATTCTCTGCTGCCCTGAATTTAATGGCAACCCTTCATTAGACAACGTTTGAGGGCCACCAGCACATTGGGAAGTTTAAAAGTATGCGTTAAACTTTCCCAAAAGAGCTGTTAGGGTGGGCATGGCCTGTCACAAAGCCCTCCTGGCGAGAAGGCAAAATCACTGCCTAGCATAATTTCTATTGTGGCATTCAAGTCCAAGGGCATTGCTGAAAATAAATATAATGCTAGATGCTGGCACTTCATTTTGCAGCATAGCAACTTTCTCTTTAACTGTTTGTAATCAAACAACTTTTTTTAAAAAAACAGGAGGGCAAAGAGGGGCTGGTTTAGCAGGGTATTGGTGCCCCTGAGTGCCATGTCACCCATCCTGTGATAGGGGTCTTTCTTTACTTATTGAAAGTCTCAGGTTCATGCTGACCATCCCCTGCAGGCTAGGCCAAGTTCTCTTCTGAAATCCTTAAGTGGTGGTAGTGGTTCTGCTGCTGCAATGTGTGAGATGGACCAGTTTCCTCACACAAAATAAGATTCCCCCCCCCCCCCATATTCTTAGATCAGCCCTTATGGGCCTGGTGCAATACGGAGGATAAGGTATTTGTATGTAATGTGTATGTCTGTAGAAAAGAGGAGAATTCAAAATTACGTCCCAGATTGTCTAGTTCTGTTCCATCATTTGTACAATATGACACGCTATTAACATGATTAGCACTATCAACACGATTAACAGTGGAACAGTTTGGATGTGTGCATCACTCAGTATAATACCATATTTTATTTTATTTTTTTATTTTATGGCATACATTCACTTATCTTTTGATCCTGTCACACGCCTTTGCCTTTCATAAATAGATAGATCAGTACATGAAGCAATTCTATGGATATTTCATTCTGTCTGGCCAATAAATAAAGCATTTAAAATTGAAATTTTTGCTGGTGCAGCTTTGCTAAGGGTAGGGGTCCAAGAGTAAAAAAAACTTTCCCCTTCTAAAACCCTCTGCCTTACCCCCTCCCCACAGCCCCAACGCCTCACCTCCCTTGCATCGCTTTTACTTTTCCTTCAGCCCCATTCCCCCCCCCCCGTTTTTGGCAGATACCACCCACCTAAGGTTCTTGCCGGGTGCAGACAGAATGACATTTTTCTGCATCCTTTAAAAATGGCAGCTATGACAGCAAATTGCCTCCTTCCAACTGCCTTAAAACCCTTCCCACCCGATAAGAGATTGGATACAGGAGATAACTGAGATACATACAAATGGATTTCAAACCAGAAATATTTCTTTTGGGCATAATAAATTTAAAGATGGAAAAACAACTCCAACACATCATTATACACCTATTGACTGCAGCTCGTATAGCCTATGCGCAATGTTGGAAGAGTGAAAATATTCCCACAAATGATACGATTACGTATAAAATCTTGGAATGCGCAGAAACGAACAAACTTACGTGAGAATTAAAAGACAAGGAGACGTCAGAATTTTATGAAATTTGGAATCAATGTTATAATTGGCTAGAACAGAGAAAGAAAAAGACATAATTATTGATGTACATAAAATGTAAATAAGATGTAAAGAATATTTAAAATGTAAAGCACTGTTCTGTTGGAAGAAAAGATTTACGTTTATGTAGTTTTTGGTGTATGGTGGATAGTGAAAAATAAAAAATAAATAAATAAAAAAAACCCTTCCCACCTGATGGGCACAAAATCAACTTTTCCATGAGGAAAAAGCTACACTCTTGGACTTTCTCTCCTCCTTTATTTCTTTCCCCCCTCCCCAAGACCTCTTCCAATTCTCTTCATCTCTGCACACACACACACACACACACACACACACACACACACACACACACACCTTGTTCCGAGAATGGCAGCTCTTCCTCGCTGCCTGGTTTGCAAAGGGTTAACTGCTGCACCTGCTGAGTTGTACCTGTCTCCTGGCACCTGTCTCTCCCAGCCAATCAGGCGCGGGAATCTGACAGAGCCTACCTGTCAGCAGAACGCCTGTCCAACATAAACCTCTCACTTTGAAAGAAAGACCTCACTTTACAGCTGATGACTCTCTATTAGACGGCACTAGGAGCGCTTCAGCCCAGGAGGGAAAGGAAACTAACCATCTTTTGGCTAAGCCGACATTGGAAAACCTGGGCGGACCATGTCTAATGACGTTGAGTAAGTGGACTGATTTTTCCGAACCTCGCCGCGTTTCGGGAGCGACGGGATTCCAAGCGGGCTTTTGCTGCTGCTGCCGCCGCGCATTTTCTAGCAATTCTTTCTCGCACAAAACCAGGACAAAAAAAAAAGATTAGAAAACTAGAAATGTTCATTCCAAGCCCCCTTCGGTTATTTCCCTGTTTTAAAAAAACAACAACGAGCTGCTTTAATTAACTGGGAGCGGGTTGCTGTGTTTTGGTTTCAGAAGCAATGGCAGTATTTTCCGTGGAGTGGGGCGTGGGACGCTAAATATTTTAGCAAACTTGGCCCCGGGTTGCA
>NW_015395375.1:26780-27996 GCF_001527695.2 Protobothrops mucrosquamatus | reverse complement strand
TCCCTCCCTCCCTCCCTCCTTCCTTCCTTCCCTCCCTCAGTTCCTTCCTTCCTTCTTTCCTTCCTTCCTTCCTCCCTCCCTCCCTCAGTCTCTTCCTTTTTTCCTCCCTCCCTTCATCCCTCCCTCCCTTCCTTTTCCTATAGCCGCCAAACTCAATCAGCTAACTTTGGCCAGCTTTCAAACTGAATTGGGATATCTACCTGATCATCTCCCTTCTTTCCTTAGATGGGATTTTCTTGAAATTAGGGCCGATTTCCCCCTAAACTAAAGCTCAAAAATGACGTTTCCTTGGCTTTGAACCCCTTAAGATCTTATATCACCTCCTGAGGATCTTGTTTTATCAAAATTATAAAGGAGAGAAAACGGAGAAGCGACGTCAGTTGGAAAAAAAAATACTTTTTTTTAAATCTGTCGGTCAAGCTAGCTGACCTCCAGAACCGTTGGACATTCACCTTCTGATATCTTTAATTATGAATGGCTGCAAAGGACTTATTCTGCTCTGGCTGAATTACTATTGTAGTAACAAGCATCATCCTGGAGGAAATGCGTAAGCCACCTGCCCGATGACCCGCTCTTTTTGTCTCCTTCCCATGATAAATGCTCTTTGCTTCACGTTTTATCTAATGCTCACTTCAGCTCTGCTATATATATACAGTATATCTCCACCCAGCTGCTAGCGCTGCAACGAAAAAAACGCTTGTTTCCATGTTATCCAACACATTAATGTCATTTGCTCCATCGGATCATTGGCACGGACTTCCACCTTCCGTAAATCATGCATCAAATGCACGGATATGTTTGAGTAGGCTTCCCTCCCTCTCTCTCTAAAATAGAATGGGCAGATCATGCCGTGTTTCAACAAAACCCAGTCGCGTTTAACCAAAGCCGGCCACTGGAAAGATAAACGTGCCACAGAGCTGGGCAATGGACGTAGGTGGAAAGTAAGGGGTATTGCAAGGCTACGAAAGTATTTGATCTTTGCTATGGGGAAAAGGAGAAGAGAGGAGAGGAGGGGAGGAGAGTGAAGAGGAAAGGGAAGCAGAATAAAGGAATAATAGAATAATAGAGTTGGAAGAGACCTTGGAGGTCTTCTAGTCCAACCCCCTGTTCAAGCAGGAAGTCCTAAGGGAAGGGGAGCAGAATGGAGAGGAGAGGAGAGGAGAGGAGAGGAAAAGAGAAGAGAGGAGAAGAGAAGGGGGAGAAGAGAGGAGGAGAG
>NW_015395375.1:14940-25205 GCF_001527695.2 Protobothrops mucrosquamatus | reverse complement strand
ACTTTGCCCCCAAGTCTCTGCCCCAAGCAAGAGCTAGCCCCATACAAATGCAGATGTAAAACCATCAGAAAGTTGAAGCCAGAGCAATCAAGAAGACAAAGAGAAAATCTGCATGCCCCACCCAAACTCTAGGAGTCATTAGCCCCATCACCTGGGAAGCAGGATATGATAATAGGATTAAACCACAGATATCAAGGCCAAGAAAAACACTCAGAAATCGCCTCAAGGTTCATGCCACAGGAACAGGAAACTATTCCAAACAGGAGGCTAGAGGGGGTATAAAAACCTATGGCCCATGTGCTCCAGGTCTCTTTCTTCTCCTCTGCTCCTTCTTGCAAGGACCATCTTTCTGCTTCTTCAATAAACTGTAACCTTCTTCCCAAAGCAGTCGCCATGTTGCTTATTTATTCCCGGCTTGGATGAACCAGGATGAAGACTTTACTTCTATCATTAGCAATGGAAATTTTGGGTCGTAAGGCAAGGACTGTGACTTTTTTTTTTTTAACCCTATCAATCATCCTTTGATAGAGGAAGTCTGAATTAAACTTCCTAGCTAGGAAAGGTGCTAATATTCTGCTTTCCACCTTCCATTTTTGCTCCCTAATTAGCTTGGAGAGTATCTTTTTGGGAAGACATAAGATCTTAAACCTCGTGACTTTCTATTTCAGCAGTTAAACATCTGGATTGTCCCTACGCTTTGGAACTTATATCTTTGAGACTTCTCCAATGCTATGGGGTTTTTTGGTTTTTTTTGGTAAATGCACTTATTTTGATGAGTTTACACAAGGAGAGTGGAATGTTTAGAACTTAGAATTCATGAAGCCAAGCTACACTGAAGTGTCTTTTAGTGAATTGAGATAGACCATCCCCTTTACGAACATAAAAATTTATACTTACAGACAGGAATTAAACCAGAGATCTTTCTGCTGGGTATTTCAAACAGAAAATATAGTAAAGAAATACGGTTCTTAATTCTACATATAACAACGGCAGCAAGAATAGTATAAGCACAGTACTGGAAAAATGAGAATATACCATTAGAGGAAGAAGTGATAAGAAAAATCCTGGACTGTGCTGAGATGGACAAATTAACAAAAGAGATAAAAGAAAAAGAAGATACAGAGTACTATTTAATATGGAATAAGTGGTGTGATTGGTTGGAGACTAGAAATAATAAAGGAGAATAAATGTGGAAAGGTCAAAAGTGGAAAATGTGTGTATAATAATGTATAGTAACAATAATATGTATTATTTTTAGTATGAGGTATAGTATGAAGGAAGAAAAATGTAAACAAGAAAACAGGACAACAAGGACAAATATATCTAAAGAAGAATAAGGGGGGAAAATGTAAATAATAGAAGATTACCGTTACGAAATTGCAGTTAAAAAAAAAAGGAGGAGTATACACTGTGTGTGTATGTGTGTTATGTTTTGTTGTTTTAAAAAATAAAAAAATAATAAAAAAAAACAGAATATCACGGGAAAAAAAGGAGATTTGGATAAATCTTGTGTCAGAGCATGCACGGTCTTATTGCACTGAGATAACTCAGGAGTAAACACAGTAAACAGTGGTCTATATTAAATGGTGGGTTATATTACACTATCTACAATATACACCAGGAACAGTATACATACACGTGGTAATACAGCAAACTCCAACACATAGCAGTTACAGTGAGAAACGGACGAGAGAGAGAGACACTCCAACAAAAACCCAGTTTCACGTACGGGGAAGGATTTTTTCTGAACGCACACTGGTCTGGCCATTTCAGAGCCGGTTCCCTGAACTCAAGAAAAGATTAGGTATCGGTTCTGCCGAACCGTTGTGAACCAGCTGAATCCCACCACTGTATATATCCCTCTATTAAACTTGGTGATGGAGAAAATCTATCGATGTGGTCACTAAAATTTGACAATAACAGGGTTGGGGTGGAGAAAAGAGGAGGGGAAAGGTGTATTGGATATTTTTACGGCCTTGATAGAATAGAATAGAATAGAATAGAATAGAATAGAATAGAATAGAATAGAATAGAATAGAATAGAATAGAATTACAGAATAGAATAGAATAGAATAGAATTACAGAATAGAATAGAATAGAATTACAGAATAGAATTACAGAATAGAATAGAATAGAATAGAATTACAGAATAGAATAGAATAGAATAGAATAGAATAGAATAGAATAGAATAGAATAGAATAGAATAGAATAGAGCTGGAAGGACCCTTGGAGGTCTTCTAGTCCAGCCCCCTGCTCAAACAGGAGAACCTATACTATCTCAGACAGGTGAATGTCTAGTCTTTTCTTGAAAATCTCTAGTGATTTATAAAAATAATAAAAGCGGGATACAAATAGATAAACAAAATGCCTTGATGGCATATAATCAATCAATCACTCAACCATATTTGGACACACCAACAATGGCAGCAATAACTGACTGTCGTGGTTCCGACAGATGAAACTCTTCAAAGAACTTTGAGGCATTGTTTACCTTAAAGAATCTTTATTCGAGAAGCATAGCAGTGGCACTTACATAGCCAAAGCCAAAATCTGAATTCCCCTCCCCTGAGCCCATAGCATCAAAGCACAATTCCCTCCTCTATTTTACAGTCATAAATCACATTCTCCAATTAGTTTGAAATACAGGCTTTCCCTCCAGTTCTCCAGCCCGCCAATTCTTATCACCTCTTATTTCAAAAACCTTGGTCCTCACACTAGTTACAATATTGTTATGTCTAGCTAAGCTCTCATGCACATTCCTCCTCCTCCTCCCCCCCCCCCAGTATCATCTAACTCTAACTCTAATTCTAAGAGTAAAACATAAGAAGGAAAATGGCTGCATCTCCATATGTTGTCAAAGCAAAAGCATCCGATGTGAGCAGTGTTGACATTGACCCTAACTATAAAATCTACCGAAGTCTCTGAAATCTCATTCTACATAATCAATAACATTTGAACTCGCTTGTTAAGTACAGCCTGATCTGTAGAGTTCCATTTGTGGATTCTGGCACAATCCTGAAAGAGTTTGCATTATCTTTCTTGTACAAATGAAATTCTTTATAACCACAAGTTTCAGCCATTGTTTACCCTGAGCTTGAAACTGCATAAAAGTAAATGGACTACAGACTGCAAAGAAGGTTTGTTGATCTGATAGCTGTTGGACTTTGGATGGGAAAGGTTTGAAAGCTTCTCACCCAAAATACCGAATATAGAGAATTGGAAGGGACCTTGGAGATCTTCTAGTCCAACCCCTCATTCAAGCAGGAGTGTCAACCTCCAGCTCTAGTATCCAAATTAAAGTCCGGGATTTCTTTCATTTCTGACAATCTCATTGGTTTATTGAATACATGGCATGCTATAGGCCAGGGGTAGGCAACTTTGGCTCTTTTATGACTCATGGACTTCAACTCCCAGAATTCCTGAGCCAGCATGAGGGAAACTTTGGCCCCTTCATGACTGTGGACTTCAACTTCCAGAATTCCTGAGCCAGCCATGCTGAGGAGAAAGGGAGAGGTTTCCATGCTGAGCCATGCTGGCTCAGGAATTCTGGGAGTTGAAGTCCACAAGTCATAAAAGAGCCAAGGTTGCCTACCCCTATCCTAGGATGAAGATTAAGAGCAGGGGTCTTCAAACTTGCCCTTTTTATGACTCGTGGACTTCAACTCCCAGAATCCCCGAGTCAGCCATGCTGAGGGGAAAGGGAGAGGTTTCCATGCTGAGCCATGCTGGCTCAGGAATTCTGGGAGTTGAAGTCCACAAGTCATGTAGGGGCCAAAGCTTCCCTCACGCTGGCTCAGGAATTCTGGGAGCTGAAGTCCACCAGTCATAAAAGAGCCAAGGTGGCCTACCCCTGGTATAGGCGAAGGAAAACTAACTCTAAAATCCCAAGACTTCTAATCAAAGCATATGACAATGATGACACTCTCAGCCAAGCCTCCCAGATGTTTTCCGTAGTTCCTGTGTTCCTTGTTGTTTTGTGAACCTTCTGTTATCTTCTTCCCCACAGTTAGAATGCCCTCGAAAAGTATACACATATCTTTGTCTCAACAAATGTCTGCACAACTAGAGAGGTTTCGTTCCTCTAACTAACCCATTCGAAGCCTCCTGTCCCTTCCCCCACCCCTTACTCTAATGACAAGATGAATACAATAAGGAATGGAGCTGCCAAGTTTTCACTCTTGACAAGGAGATCTTATACCATATCGTTCTGGACAAATGGTTGTCCAATCTCCTCTTGAAAACCTCCAGTGATGGAGCACCCACAGCTTTCTGACCTAGGAGGAAATCCACTTAAAATTTCTGGGCTTGTTACAAAACCGAAAGCCGGTTGCAATGCTAGCGAAGCTCTATTGGATTCCAAACCATTGATGTGCATTGTAAAGTTACTTATTGCTTACTTTATTCATGTATATAGAATAGAGCTGGAAGGGACCTTGGAGGTCTTCAAGTCCAGCCCCTTGCTCAAGGAGGAGAACCTACACCATCTCAGACAGTTGATTGTCTAGTCTTTTCTTAAAGATCTCCAGTGATGGGGTGCCCATGATTTCTGGTGGCAAGCTGTTCCACTTTTTGATTGTCCTCACTGTCAGGAAGTTTGAAGTTTGAAGTTTTATTACATTTATAAGTTTCTCCTCAATTCCAGGTTGCTTCTCTCTTTGATCAGTTTCCAACCATTGTTTCTTGTCCTGCCCTCTGGTGCTTTGGAGAATAGTTTGACCCCCTCTTCTTTGTGGAAGCCCCTCAAATACTGGAATACTGCTATCATGTCTCCCTATTTCTTCTTTTCTTTAGACTAGCCAAACCCAAATCCCGCAGCCGTTCTTCGTATGTTTTAGTCTCCAGGCCTTGGATCATCTTAGTTACTCTTCTCTGAATTTTTTCTAAACTCTCAACATCTTTTTTGTGATATCTCCATCACCGTCTGTATACCTTAGTCTTATATTAAAATATCTTTAGGTGGAAATGGCTAGTGCATACTGCTACAGAAATGTACGAAGGTGAGATTTGATTTTAATGTCTGATTTTACTGCAACAGAGAGAGTCGGAAGTCAATGCCTTTTGTTTCTTCCCTTCCTCTTTCTTCACACCTTTTTTTGTTTTCCCTTTTTCTACTGTTGTTCCCTACTATTTGCTTTTGTATTTTCACATTTTTGTTATAATTGAATAAAACTAAATAAAACAATAAGCCACAAAACATATCTTTAGGTGGCTGGGAGACTCTCTCTTTCTCCCAAACTTTCTTATTTAGTTATCAAATGTATATAGACGCCATATCACATCAGAAGTAATCTTCTTACCCAGAGACCCCAGCATGTCACAAGTGGAGATGAGGAGGGGGATGGTGGTAGAGGAGGAATATCTGATATAATAATAATAATAATAATAATAATAATAATAATAATAATAATAATAATAATAATAATAATAATAATACAAAGAACTACAAATGGAAATAGAAAGACTGTAGCAAAAGCAAGCAAGGGTAGTACCAATAGTAATAGGCGCCTTGGGTGCAATCCCAAAACAACTGGAGCACCACTTGAACACCATCATCGGCATTGACAAATTCGCTATTAGTCAATTACAAAAGGCGGCCTGACTAGGAACTGCTTCCATCCTGCGACGAGATCTTAATACCATCAAACATCCACATCTGCCTATCCCAGGTCCTTGGGAAGGACTCGATAGCTAGACAAAAATGCCAAATCCAGTCTGAACATCTGGCTGACTGTGTGATGATCAATAATAATAATAATAATAATAATAATAATAATAATAATAATAATAATAATAATAATAATAATAATAATAATAATAATAAACTTGGAAGGACATAGCACAGAAGCGTTGCTTGAGCAGGGTCAGTAAGATTATCTGGGACACTACACATCCTCTTCACGACCTGTTTTCCTTGTTACCTTCTGGGAGGAGGGGGCTTCATGGTATCCGTAGCAGAACATCCAGATTCAGCCATAGTTTCATTCCATACAGCATCGACCTTGTGAACTCTCAAGCTTCCTCCTTCCGTTATACATTCAAGATGGACAGTATTTAATATTTATTTGCTACGTATATGTAGGGATATGGGTCTATACATATGTTGTATATAGTATGTTTAGGTGTACGTCATGTATGTGTTTCACTTTGAGAGCGGGCAACTAAATTTCATTTTTGATGTGTGCCGTTGTGCCCACAGTAAAAAAAATGACAATAAAGGTTATCTTATCTTATATCTTATCTTATATCTTATCTTATCTTATCTTATCTTATCTTATCTTATCTTATCTTATCTTATCTTATCTTATCTTATCTTATCTTCTAGTCCAAACCCCTTCTCAGGCAGGAGACCCTATACTATTCCAGACAAAGGGCTGTCCAGTCTTTTCTTAAAAACTTCCAGTGTTGAAGCATCACAACTTCTGGAGGCAGGTTGTTCCACTGGTTAATTGTTCTGAATATCAGGACATTTCTCCATAGTTCTATGTTATCGTGAAAGATAATATGCCTTTGTTCAATCATCTTTTCTCAAGGTGTGAAAAAAGCCTTCCACCTGTTGATCAGTGGGTGCTTCCAGTCCCTTCTGGTGGGGGGTTGAGAGGTCATCCTGGTGACCCCTGATGACCTCTGACCTGGTGACCCCTGACTTATAGGTTGGTGTAGGGGCTGCTCTTTTCTCATCTGTTTTTCAATATCTGTGTATTATCTCCAGTGTGAAAAGAAGGGATATCGCGGACAAATGTTGCAACATTAACCACTGAACAACTTTATTGATGGCTTAATGGATTTTATGGGAGGTGTCACCAAGTTCCAAAGTTGATCAAAGAGCAAACAGCCCCAGACAATGAACCAAATGTCAGAACTAGATAAATATTTGGTTGAGGAGAAGAGGATAAAAAGTACCTTTTAAAAGGGTACTGTAAATAAAATAAATGAAGAAAAATTAATGGCATAAAAGTTGTTATCCAAAGCTCTAAAATTCACATTAGTACGTAAGGAGCATATGCTTTTTCTACTTTCTCCTGTTTTTAGTTCTGTCTTCCTGTTCAAGTTACTTGGGTTTTATATACTTTTAGGGAGTTTACTTTTAGACATGATAGCAGTCTTCCAGTATTTGAGAGGCTGCCACAAAGAAGAGGGGGTCACGTTATTCTCCAAAGCACCAGAGGGAAGAACGAGAAACAATGGTTGGAAACTGATTGAAGAGAGAAGCAACCTGGAATTAAGGAGAGACTTCCTGACAGTGAGGACAATTAACCGGTGGAACAGCTTGACACCAGAAATTGTGGGTACTCCATCACTGGAGGTTTTTAAGAAGAGACTGCACAGTCACTGGTCTGAGATGGTATAGGTTCTCCTGCTTGCGCAGGGGGCTGGACTAGAAGACCTCCAAGGTACCTTCCTATTCTATTCTATTCTATTCTATTCTATTCTATTCTATTCTGTTCTGTTCTGTTCTGTTCTGTTCTGTTCCTATTTCTATTTCTATTTCTATTTCTATTTCTATTTCTATTTCTATATTTCTATTTCTATTTCTATTTCTATTTCTATTTCTATTTCTATTTCTATTTCTATTTCTATTTCTATTTCTATTTCTATTTCTATTTCTATTTCTATTTCTATTTCTATTTCTATCAACCCAACCCAACCCAACCCAACCCTACTTTACTTTACTCTACTCTACTCTACCCTACCCTACCCTACCCTACCCTACCCTACCCTACCCTACCCTACTCTATTCTATTCTATTCTATTCTATTCTACTCTACTCTACTCTACTCTACTCTACTCTACTCTACTCTACTCTACTCTACTCTACTCTACTCTACTCTACTCTACTCTATGGTTGCTCAGGATTAGGCTCCAGAACTATCTATGTTTTTCATCTGTAGAAAATTCCTGGGGTTTTTTCTATGCTTTTTTTGGGGGGAGGGATTTACAGATAGTTAAGGGAGAGGTTGAATATAGGTTCCCATATGCTTTCATTCATTGTAAAATCAGTGAAATGTTTCGAGGCAGCCCATTAGACAGAAAAAAAGGAGGAAGAAAAGGAAGATAACATGATAATGAGTGCAATTAAAAGTTGTGAATAATATTGACACCTTTTTATGACATTCCAGGTGACTTCCAAACAGCAGAACAATCTCCGCTGCACCCATCACTACAAAGTAAAATGCATTTACTGTTACAATTAAGATTGCTTTTATCAGCTTTATGGCACACAGTTTACAAAATTGTGAAACTGCAAAAGTTTCTCTCCTTCCTGTTACGTTCTGAACAACCTTACAGAGGAAATCAAGGACTACACTGAAAACCCAACAGATTCACGAGGACCTTAAAGCTGTGGAACAAAGGATTGGAAACTGTACAACCTGTTAGTTTCAACACACACACACACACACACACACACACACACACACACACACACACTTACTTCCTGGAAACCCTGATGGCAAAGCTCTTGTGATTAAAAATTGACAATAAAGCGAAATGCGTGCTCACTGTAATTTATTTATGCTAATGTATATATTCATGCCATTGGAATTTCAGAAAAAATATGGATACCCCAATTACTTTCCGTAAAGTTTCTCCAGTCATTGTAAGTATAAAAAGCCATGCTGCCTATTGCAAATGCATTATTAACGTTGCCCATGTGCAAAAATTAAAAACTGGAATTCAGCATTCTTTTTTTGTTGTTGAGCCAAACAAATCAATGTCCATTGACTGCTTTTCCTTAGAAAAAATGCTGTAGGGGGTCTCTGGCTGTGCCTTTAGTCTCATACAGCAGGGGTCTTCAAACTTGGCCCTTTTATGACTGGTGGACTTCGACTCCCAGAATTCCTCAGCCAGGCACGTTGGCTGAGGAATTCTGGGAGTTGAAGTCTACCAGTCATAAAAGGGCCAAGCTTGAAGACCCCTGGTCTGGATCCAAGCCCACAGTTTCATCAAAATGGCCGACTGAGGAATTCTGGGAGTTGAAGTCCACCAGTCATAAAAGGGCCAAGCTTGAAGACCCCTGGTCTGGATCCAAGCCCACAGTTTCATCAAAATGGCCGACTGAGGAATTCTGGGAGTTGAAGTCCACCAGTCATAAAAGGGCCAAGCTTAAAGACCCCTGGTCTGGATCCAAGCCTGCAGTTTCCTCAAAATGGCCAACTGAAGAATTCTGGGAGTTGAAGTCCACCAGTCATAAAAGGGCCAAGTTTAAAGACCCCCGCCATACAGGATTCTATTAAGTTCTTATGGAATTCTAGGTTTCTCCATATCACAGTCTGAAAAATCCTATTGTAAGACACTGGACCTACACTTAATAACCTTCTATTTATGCTTGTGTGTATTTGAGGGGATATTTGTGCAGAATTTTGCTTGACATTGTTGAAAGTTTAATTGAAGCTCTCACTTCCCCTTGACACTTCTCCAGAAAGAAGCATACCCGCTTAAGCCTTCTCTTCCATCAAACTAAGAAGAAGGATTAAAAATATAAGGCATGAAGACTCAAAACCACCCACTAAGTTCCATTTCAGATGATTTTGTTGTTGTTGTTGGTCACGCCTATACACAAGAGCAAATAAATCATCTGAAATGGAACTTATTGGGTGTCCTGATTCTTTGTGTCTGACATTAACTAATGATCAACACTAAATTAGCAATATGTAACAAAATTCAAGAGGGTGGGACTTAGACCATTTGTGGCAACGTAATGACTTTAGGCTGAAGACTTTCTTGACGCCACCCCTTTGCCTCTTCTTTTCCTACAATCTCCTATAATAAAGTTGGATGTTTTCCTTGCAGCAGTTTCAAGGTGAGAGTAAGAACCAGTCTGAACCAAAGTGGGTAATTTTCCATTGCTAAAATGAAATACAATAAAATCTATAATAATACAATACAATATAAAATAAATAAAATAAAATAAAATAAATAACAAAATAAATAAAATAAAATGAAATAATTATACAATACAATACAATAAAAGAAAACAATAATCAAATAAAATAAATGAAATAAAAAAATAAAATACAATGAAATGAAATAATAACACAATACAACACAACACAATAAAACATAATAAAATAAAACAAAATGATAAATAATATAAAATAAATAAATAAAATAAAAATAAATAAATAAAATAAATAAAATAAATAAAATAAATAAAATAAATAAAATAAAATAATAAAATAAAATAAAATAAAATAAAAAAACAAAACAAAACAAAATAAAATAAAATAAAATAAAATAAAATAAAATAAAATAAAATAAAATAAAA
>NW_015395375.1:11717-14242 GCF_001527695.2 Protobothrops mucrosquamatus | reverse complement strand
TGTTTATTTGCCCAGTTGGACTAAATTTCTTTGAATCGAGACTTATATGCCCACCAACTGAATTTGCACTTAATTTCGTGCAGAACTTTCTCCAAATGAAAGTGTGATTTGTGTGGGCAATTTTACACTCGTAAAATGCACTGTCAAATTTGACTAAGAGCCTTACCGGAAGGATAGGTTTGTTCCAATCTGCTTTTTTATCCAGAAAGCACAAAATTAATCTCCTTAAAAATACCAGCCCAAACAAATACTCGGGCCTTTAAATTAGCTTTTAGTGCAGAACGAGCCAACGTGGATGAGTCCTTGAAATTAGAAATAAGGCTATTTTGGCCTTGAGAAAAAATGACCGAACAGAGACATGATATTATCGTTCCAAAATCTGATATAGTTCTCCGTTGTTCAAGAAGATAAGATAGGAAAAATGTTTTGGCTGAATATTATATGAAACAAAAAAGGAGCAGGAAGAGCAGTTTGACAACTAAATCAGTGGTTAACCAGCCAAATTGCTGGGCTCGTTTTCAACGCATCCATACAAAGATTGCTGAAGCTGTTCAGTTTGGTTTTTTGTACAGTGGAAGAATAACAGAATAACAGAATTGGAAGGGACCTTGGAGATCTTCTAGTCCAACCCCCTGCTGAAGCAGTAGATCGTACAACATTTCAGACAAATGGTTGTCCAGTCTCTTCTTAAAAACTTCCAGTGTTGGAGCATCCACAACTTCTGGAGGCAGGTGGTTCCACTGATTAATTGTTTTAACTGTTAGGAAATTTCTCCTTAGTTCTAGGTTGCTTCTCTCCTTGATGAGTTTGCATCTGTTGCTTCTTGTCCTGCCTTCAGGGGCTTTGGAGAATGGCTTGACTCCCTCTTCTTTGTGGCAGCCCCTGAGAGATTGGAAGACTGCTATCGTGTCTCCCCTCATCCTTCTCTTCATTAAACTAGACATACCCAATTCCTGCAACTGTTCTTCATATGTTTTATCCTCCAATCCCCTAATCATCTTTGTTGCTCTTCTCTGCACTCTTTCTACAGTCTCAACATCTTTTTTACATCTTTGTAGGAGCACCTCAAATATTGGAAGACTGCTATTGTGTCCCCCCTCATCCTTCTCTTCATTAAACTAGACATACCCAATTCCAGCAACTGTTCTTCATATGTTTTATCCTCCAGACCCCTAATCAGCTTTGTTGCTATTCTCTGCACTCTTTCTACAGTCTCAACATCTTTTTTACATCTTTGTAGGAGCACCTCAAATATTGGAAGACTGCTATCATGTCCCCCCTCATCCTTCTCTTCATTAAACTAGACATACCCAATTCCTGCAACTGTTCTTCATACAGTTTAGCCTCCATTCCTCTGATCATCTTTGTTGCTCTTCTCTGCACTCTTTCCAGAGTCTCAACATCTTTTTTTATATATTGTGGTGACCAAAACTGGATGCAAGATTCCAAGTGTGGCCTTACCAAGGCATTATAAAGTGGTACTGAAACTTTGCGTGAACATGACTCTATCCTCTGTTGATGCAGCCTAGGACTGCATTGGCTTTTTTTTGGGGGGGAGGCAGCTGCATACATTGCAGGCTCATCCATTCTTAGATGAGTGGAATCAATTAAGTCAATAAATACCAATAGCAGCAATAGGACGTAGACTTATATGCCACTTCACAATGCTTCACAGCCCTCTCTAAGCGGTTTACAGAGTCAGCATATTTGCCCCCCAACAATCTGGGTCCTCGTTTTGGCCACCTCGGAAGGACAGAAGGCTGAGTCAATAGCAATGGCAATAGCAATAGCACTTAGACTTATATACCGCTTCACAGGGCTTCCCAGCCCTCTCTAAGCGGTTTACAGAGTAAGCATATTTGCCCCCCAACAATCTGGGTCCTCATTTTACCCACCTCGGAAGGATGCAAGGCTGAGTCAACCTTGAGCCATTCAGGATCGAACTCCTGGCTATGGGCAGAATTAGCCTGCAATACTGTATTCTAACCGCTGTGCCACCACGGTTAGGAAGGAAGGAAGGATTGTAGATATTTATCAATATCCTTACTATTTATAATTTCTGATGAGTACAAATGTGAATAAAATTCAGTAAATGCCTTTTTAATCATTTCCTGTTGATAAATTTCACGCTCTTTGACCAAAACTTTAGATATGAGTCTAGCTTTTTGTCTTTTGCGTATTTGGTAGGCCAACCACCTTCCAGGTTTGTTTGCATTGGCAAATGTATTATGTTTAATATACTTCAAATTGGTGGCCACCTGGTCTGCAATTAATAAATTAAATTGATCTTTAAGCATTTTAATAGAGTTTTTTAGATTAATATCTATTGGTCGTTGTAATAACAATTTCTCCTTCATCCCAATTTCCTTTTCCAAATTAAATCTGGTCTGAGTTTGCTTGCGTTTATAAGCATTATTCATAGCAATTAATATTCCTCTTAAATAAGCCTTTCCAGCATCCCAAACAATATTTGTAGAAGTTTCCTTATGCATATTGAGTTGAAAGAACTCTTCCATAGCTATCTT
>NW_015395375.1:5711-8441 GCF_001527695.2 Protobothrops mucrosquamatus | reverse complement strand
ACCTATTTATGTAGAATTATACTTTGTGGAGTTAGGGATATTAATATAAGGTTACTTTTGGATGAAAAGTATCCTGGGATTAGGTTTGGGAAGTCCGGGTGGGGGGTGGGGAGGGGGTTTTCCAATTGTGATGTACTTGTGTTTGCTTTTTTCTTATGTTGAAAACAATAAAAAAAAATTTTGAAAAAAAAAAAAAAAGGAAGGAAGGAAGGAATAGCAATAGGAATAGCACTTGGAGTTATATACCACTTCATGCTGCTTCCCAGCCCTCTCTAAGCGGTTTACAGAGTCAGCAACTTGCCCCCCCCCAACAATCTGGGTCCACATTTTACCCACCTCGGAAGGATGGAAGGCTGAGTCAACTACGAGCCGGTGAGAATTGAACTGGTGGCAGTCGGCAGAGTTAGCCTGCAATACTGCATTTTAACCACTGCACTACCACGGCTCTTTTTTTTTTAAAAAAAATCTCTTTTAACAGATATTCTAGAGATAACAGAGATAATAGAGGCCGCAATATGTTACCCTATTGGAAGAGTCTCGTAGATTTTTGCAATGGGAAATATTTTTTTCTGTTAGCATCCGGCATTCCCAAACTGCCTCCTTGCTCCCGATTGATGGGATATGGTCCCCCCCCTGTTTTATTGTTTTATTCATCTCTTTCAGTTTTTGAAGGAAAAACAAGGGCGAAAATTAACCTGAGCATCTTTACTTAATGAATATGTATGGTTATGTCATTAATTATGCATTAGTCTCTCCCCCCACCTTTGTGAGATGTATAAACACGAGAGCATCCCTTGGTTGGAGCATGTGCGTGGGTGTGTTTTGTGTGCGTGTGAGTATTCTTTGGAGCGAGTCCCGTGCTGCCTAATAAATACTGGAGTTAAATCTTGATTATTTGCTTTGGGTCCTGCATTTGGTTTCCACAGTATCTGAGCAGGGACTGTGAGGTTCTTGGTGCTTTCTATGCTTGGTTGTTTTCTTGCAGATGTTTAGGTTGAGGGATCGAGTCCCAAAAACATATAAAATAGAATATTTGGAACTGTGGAATCATTAATGTCTCTGAGCTTGGTTGTTTTGTTTGTTTGTTTGTTTTTTGCAGACGTTTCATTACCCCACTGGTAATATCATCAGTGTTAGAAGGGAGTGATGTTTATACCCATGTGGCTTTCCCTCTTAGTGTCGGTGGGAATGTTCTTAGTGACTCCTGGCTCTTGTTTACTGTTTGATTGTCTGTGTTGGTAATCCCTGATTGGATTGTTGTTTACAGTTTTGTTGTTAGTCTAGCAGCCTGGAATTAAGGAGAAACTTCCTGGCAGTGAGGACAATCAACCAGTGGAACAGCTTTGCCTTCAGAAATTGTGGGCACTCCATCACTGGAGGTTTTTAAGAAGAGACAAGACAGTCACCTGTCTGAGATGGTATAGGTCCTCTATTCTATTCTATTCTATTCTATTCTATTCTATTCTATTCTATTCTATTCCATTCCACTCCACTCCACTCCACTCCACTCCACTCCACTCCATTCCATTCCATTCCATTCCATTCCATTCCATTCTATTCTATTCTATTCTATTCCATTCTATTCCACTCCACTCCACTCCACTCCACTCCACTCCATTCCATTCCATTCCATTCCATTCCATTCCATTCCATTCCATTCCATTCTATTCTATTCTATTTNATTCCATTCCATTCTATTCTATTCTATTCTATTCTATTCTATTCTATTCTATTCTATTCTATTCCACTCCACTCCACTCCACTCCACTCCACTCCACTCCACTCCATTCCATTCCATTCTATTCTATTCCATTCCATTCCATTCCATTCCACTCCACTCCACTCCACTCCACTCCACTCCACTCCACTCCATTCCATTCCATTCCATTCCATTCCATTCCATTCTACTCTACTCTACTCTACTCTATATACTCCATTCCATTCCATTCCACTCTACTCTACTCTACTCTACTCTACTCTACTCTACTCTACTCTACTCTACTCTACTCTACTCTACTCTACTCTACTCTACTCTACTCTATTCCACTCCACTCCACTCCACTCCACTCCACTCCACTCCATTCCATTCCATTCCATTCCATTCCATTCCATTCTATTCTATTCTATTCTATTCTATTCTATTCTAATGATTCACTTAACAACTGTGGCAAGAAAGGTTGTAAAATGGGGGCAAAACTCACTTAACAAATATCTCACTTAGCCACATAAAGTTTGGGCCCAATTGTGGTCCTAAGCCAAGGACTATGTGTACTGTCCACTATATAGCACTCCTCCCTGTCTCCAAGCTCAGAGAGCATCACAGACCCCAAAATTCAGCCATGAGCAACAGATTTTCTATTTTATTTGTTACGGAGACTCAGACCCTGATCCTATGTATATGGGTAGAATCAGCAGCAAAATAAGAACAGATGCTTTAACATCTGTTAAAATTTACACATCTTAACAATGGCCGTTTTAATTCAACGGCATGTGTACTGTTTTGTTGGTTTGTCCCTTAAATATATCCCTACCTTAAAATTATATCTAAAGCAAGGCATTATTTCCTTAGATTCAGTAGGCTGAGACCATTTGAATGGTGTGAAATAAAGTCTAGGGCCATAAAACATAATAAGTTCATTAGGAAATCTTTCCTTCCCTTCATTTTATGGCCGTGTGCAAATAATTTGCCCGCTTATTATAACCTGAACAAATAGACACTCATTTACTTAG
>NW_015395375.1:0-2716 GCF_001527695.2 Protobothrops mucrosquamatus | reverse complement strand
TCTATTAATATCCCTATTCTATTCTGTTCTGTTCTGTTCTGTTCTGTTCTGTTCTGTCCTATTGTCAACAAGATGGTTTTAAGGTTTGTTGGCACCAGGAGCATCTTAGCAAGATTGTTTTGAGTTAATGAATTCATAAATCATGTACCAGATGTAGTAGAAATACAATTAAAGTATCCTATAAAACTAGGAAACATGGAAAAAAAATATCCAAACTATAAAAGAAACATAGTATTAATTGTCACATGGGCTATTAACATTTAAATTGAGAAGACATTGAAAACCCAAGAACTTTGTTGCGTGTAACCCTGATTCACGAGGACCTTCAAATTGTGGAACAAAGGATTTGAAACTGCAAAACCTGTTAGTTTAAACACACACACACACAGAGACACACACTTCCTGGAAAGCTGATGGCAAAGCTTTTGTGATTAAAAATTGACAATAAAGCGAAATGCATGCTCACTGTAATTTATTTATGCAAATGTACATATTCATGCCACTTGAATTTCAGGGGAAAAAATGGATACCCCAATTACTTTCCGTAAAGTTTCTCCAATCATTGTAAGTATAAAAAGCCATGCTGCTTATTGCAAATGCATTATTAACGTTGCCAATGTGCAAAAATTAAAAATTGGAATTCAGCCTTCTTTTTGGAATCAAACAAATCAATGTCCATTGACTGCTTTTCCTTAGAAAAATTGCTGTAGGGGGTCCCTGGCTGTGCCTTTAGTCTCATACAGCAGGGGTCTTCAAAGTTGGCCCTTTTATGACTGGTGGACTTCAACTTCCAGAATTCCTCAGCCAGGCAAACTGGCTGAGGAATTCTGGGAGTTGAATTCCACCAGTCATAAAAGGGTCAACTTTGAAGACCCCTGGTCTGGATCCAAGCCCGCAGTTTCATCAAAATGGCTGACTGAGGAATTCTGGAAATCCACCAGTCATAAAAGGGCCAAGTTTGAAGACCCCTGTCTTAAAGCATCCTGGCTGAGGAATTCTGGGAGTTGAAGTCCACCAGTCATAAAAGGGCCAAGCTTAAAGACCCCTGGTTTGGATCCAAGCCCGCAGTTTCATCAAAATGGCTGACTGAGGAATTCTGGAAGTTGAAGTCCACAAGTCATAAAAGGGCCAAGTTGGAAGACCCCGTCATACAGGATTTTATTAAGTTCTTATGGAATTCTAGGTTTCTCTATAACACAGTCTGAAAAAATCCTATTGTAAGACTCCAGACCTACACTTAATAGCCTTCTATTTATGCTTTGATGTATTTGAGGGGATATTTGTGCAGAGTTTTGCTTGGCATTGCTGAAAGTTTAATTAAAGCTCTCCCTTCCCCTTGAAGTTTTTCCAGAAAAAAGCATTCCCTTGTTGAAAGACAAATATTCATCAGTCCAAGCTGGGAATAAACAAAATGGAAACTGCTTTAAAAAGAAGATTGTAGTTTATTGAAGAGGAGATCCAGACAGAAAGATGGCTCTGGCAAAGCTGACCACATGTTGCTGGGAGTGGTGGACTTTTATACCTCCTTTGGTCTTTGTATTTGGAGTTCTTCCTGTTTGAGGCTTTGTATTTCCTGTGTCATGTACTTTGACCTGAATCTGAGTGTGCCCCTTTGCCACCTTTGAGTTAATCCTATTATGTCCTATCTTAGAGTTTTGGTGAGGTATGTAGATTTTAGGTGTCTTTGTCTTCCTAAGCTTCTAGCTCAGTGATGGCGAACCTTTTAGAGACCGAGTGCCCAAACTGCAACCCAAAACCCACTTATGCATCGTCGGGTGCCGGGTGGGCGTGGTCCATTGGGTGGGTGTGGCCATTGGGTGGGCGTGGCTGCGGTGGTAACGGCAGACTGGGTGGGACTAAAAAGTTCACTCAATCAATTCCAACTTTGCAAGATCTTTTTTTTTCCTGCGAGAAGTTGAAATTGACTGATTGAATGTTTTTTTTTGCGCACGGCGGTAGAGGCCTAAAGTGAAAAGGATTTATAAAACCCAGCTGAAGGCCCAGGACTGGGGCGATGGTGCATGTGCCCACCGAGAGGGCTCTGAGTGCCGCCTCTGGCACCCGTGCCGTAGGTTCGCCACCACTGTTCTAGCTGGAGGGCTCCAATCTTCCTGAATGGATTATTACATCTGCATTTCTAAAAGCTAATTTCTGCTTGGTTTTTTGCTTGGGGGAGAGGGGCTGGTTTCTGTCTTCTCCATTATTCCTTTGGAGAAATATATTCTGCCTTTTTAATATTCCCCCAAATATTTATTTCTCTGGATTCTTCCCACATCCTTTTAAGCCTTCTCTTCCATCAAAACCCCCATCCTTTTTTGAACATAATGAAATCTCCCACCATCTATTTTTGCAGCCTCTATTTTACAGACATGTTAGGACAGATCCTTTCTGAGTTTCTTTCTCTACCCTCTATTCAATTGAAGGCTATGCCTCCTGTTACCTAATCATTCCTTTGGTAGGATGTCTTGAAGTCCATCTCCCAAGGCCTTTCCTACATACCATTACAGATAGCCCTTTTGCTTTTTTTTTTTTTTGACCCTCTCCCTGGTGGACACCTCTCCATCCTATCATCTAAATGTCATTCCTCACAATTCCAAGGTACAAAAGCTTCTTCTTCTTCTTCTTCTTCTTCTTCTTCTTCTTCTTCTTCTTCTTCTTCTTCTTCTTCTTCTTCTTCTTCTTCTTCTTCTTCTTCTTCTTCTTCTTCTTCTTTTTC
>NW_015395374.1:0-10265 GCF_001527695.2 Protobothrops mucrosquamatus | reverse complement strand
TTAAGGAATGAAATTCTTTCTGCCCCATTTATAACGAACGATATGAATTTCAATAAATTCTTATTAAAACACAAAGCAAACTGAATCATCGTTATGTGCAGAAACTGCTCCGGGATATTTTGTTAATCCTAAACATTAATCAGCTTGATGTGAATTCATAAGCTAACGAACCTAGCCTACCCACATTCCGTTCCCTTTTTATATAAGTTGGAAGGCATAAGAATATTTCTATCCATTTACAGCCATGTTTTGTATCTCACACCTCTCTACAACATGGCAAGAGAATTCAATCCATTCAATTAACATTGTCGGTGGCTTCCTTTGTTTTGCCGTGAAAGAAATTCAGGTTGACAAGTTAAGTTTTTCTTGTTTCATAATTCAAGTTTGCTTGTCACTTCAAAATGCTCCGGTTCCAACAGAAGACAAACTGTGCATTGTTTTATTTGATAAAGCCAAGATGAGGAAAACAGAGAATTCTCAACGTAAGCGTGGAGCATTTGGCATCTTGCAGCCATCTGCCACTCATCCTATCTCCCTCTTGAGAACTTGCTCAGATGTTGTCTGTTCCCTTCCCCCAAAGCAGGAGGAAAGACCCCATCCTGCTGGTTCAAGGAGCTTTCTAGAAGACACCTGTCTGATCAGCAGATGCTCTCCAAGCATCAGAGAAGATGCCATAAAGCATTTACTTTTTGGCAAACGTTAAATGCAAAACGCATCAGAGACAAGGAAACTTTCCGTGCAGCATCCTTTGAATTGAATAAGATCATCCAGTTATTCCCCACAGCAAGGAGAAGCAGAGATGGTCAAATGGATTTTTTTATCCAAAGAAGAGAATATGTTTAACTTAGTTTCTATTCGGAAAATTTGTGCTTGCAATGAAAAAAAAAATGAAATTTTGATTTTGTTTTTGCTAATTAGATAGGTTTGTTGCTACAGAAATGGCTAGTACATACTGTTGTGTAAAAGTAAAAAGTTGAGATTATAATGTTATCTTCTATTGTGCTAAAGAGAGTTGGAAAATGGTGCCTTTTTCTTTCCTTTTTCCTCTTTATACCATGGGGTTTTTTTCTTTTTCCTTCCTCCTCCTCCTAGTTTTCTATTACTTTTTTTGAATTTCTCTTTGTATTTTATATTTTGATAAACTAATAACATGTGAAAAGGAAAGATCATCCAGGTAGCCAGAGAAGCTACCTGACTGAATAAGTGACTTAACCCAGGTAGTCCTCCAGTTATGAGCGTAATGGAGCACGCTCATAACGATCCTAACTCATGATAGTCCTAAACCATGACCGACTCAATTTTACCATCTTTTTTGTGATGGTTATGGCAGTCGTTCAGCAAGGGCCACAGTCATTAAGCAAACCAATGATTCACTATGTGCACCGGTTTGTGAAAACTGTAAGTAAATGCTGGTTTTCAGCAAAACAGTCATAAAACACGGTCATGTGAATGCGGGAAGCCGAAAACAGCCATTAAGTGTGGCCTGGTGGGCCAACTGCCTGAAGTCCAGTCATGTGATCATGAAGGGGTGTGGCCATCAGAGATGGGAGGTGGTCATCAGAAATTCAAATCTAGGTCATAAGTACCCCCCAAAATGTATGTATGTCGAGGACTATCTATACTGTCAATTTTTCAAAGAATCAATAGGCCACTTTTTGGTCAGTTCTAGCATACTCTAAATGATTAAAATTTGAGCATTCTTGTGCTGCTTGCTTATATGTGCCAGATCTCACTTCTACATTTGCAGAATAGTTTTTACGTACTGTTTCTCCAGGACCGTATATAACAGAAACAATGAAAATGCTAAGAATATACAGTCAAGAGTAATTTATGAATTGATAAAATTAAACACTGGGTTAGCAAATTACAAGTCGCTTCAAAAATATCATCAGTATGTTCATCATTGGGGAATACTTGAGAAACTCCTTTGTTAATGAAATTAACAAACTTTTCCAAAAACTTGGAAGAAACCAAGAGGGACCAGACACATTTCAATTAAATGAGAAAAGCTTGTCACTTTCTGGAATAGCTGTTTTAGTGCTAATGAAAATTTAGATCATCCGTTTTCTGCATGAGGTACCTTGCCAATTATAGGGGGAAAACCTTTATTTGTAGTTTACCTGATTTTAAAATGATACTCAGTTGGATGGTCTTCCTTCCTTTCCTTCCTTCCTTTTTCTTTCTTTCTTTTTTTCTTTCATTCTTTCTTTCTTTCTTTCTTTTTTTCTTTTCTGTAATCATTTAGATTATTTAGAATGTCTCCAAGAAGTCAAAATGCAATAAGAACTCCAGAATGTATATAAAATAGCATAGGGTTTTCATTAAATCACTTGTGGTCACATCTTCACTACTTTGACCTTCAGTCTGTAGATATTTCTGGTTCTTTATTAACTTAATCACAGTACTCAGCAGCCAATGGGTGTATTGAAGGCTTCTTTTTGTACAATCCTGTTCTTCAAAAGCTATAGCCTTCTTGGTTTCCCAAACTTCAGTTCAACCCCAAAGGAAGACCTTGCAAAGGCATTCCTTCCAGGGCTTTATCAGTTAAGGAAGCAGAGTCCTTTGGGAAATTGCAGAGGGATGGATAAAAAAAAACCCAAGATAATTACAATACAGTTACCTTGCAACAATAAGCTCAGAAGCATGACCAAAGCTATAATCCCAATTTCCCCCCCAAAAAAAAATGCTGAAAGAAATTCTGAATCATCTTGAAGACACCATAGTAGAATATCAGCTTTTGCAGGGTTTTGAAGAAGAGAAAAATGAAGGATATAAAAGAAAAGATAGTACAGATTTGTCTCCCACAAGGCACAATGAAGCATCATTTTGAATCACCTCCAATCACAGACTGATACATGACTGTAAAATGCTTTTTTAGTTCCCAATGATCTGAGGAGTTGATCTAGTGTTCAGGAGCTCTTAGAGCGCCTTCAGTCTTGAAGCTTTTGATCTACTTGCGGACCACTTCCATTTTGCTGGGTAGAAATCAGGAATTGTCGTGTAATAAATGTTATATTGTATTACCTAAGCCAGAAGTGTCCAACCTTGGCAACTTTAAGACTTGTGGACTTCAACTCCCAGAATTCCCAAGCCAGCCATGCTGACTGAGGAATTCTGGGAAATTGAAGTCCACAGGTCTTAAAGTTGCCAAGATTAGACACCCCTGACCCAAGCTAAGGAAAGTCCAGGGTGATGGAGTGGCTATCAACAGAATTCTTGTTTTAATAAGATGCAAAACTCATCACAAGCAATATATGTATATAGTAATCAGAGAGATTTTCCGGGGGAAGAAACTTTTGCTGGCCTTAATACAGGGCTTTTCAACCAGTGGTACGGGTACCACCTGTGGTACATTGGCACCTGGCAGGTGGTACGCGACCATCCTAGAAAAGTGGTAGCGGGGGAGGGGAATGAGCTGAACCAGTGGCAGCACCGCACAAACCTGAGTTAGAGATGGCTGGAGCTGCAGGGCTGTCAGGGCTCAGCAGAAGCGCCAGGATCAGCGCTTCTTCAGGGCTGTCAGGGCTCCGTGGAAGCACCAGGATCAGCGCCAGGCTCCAGCTGGAGCTCAGCACTGATCCTGGCGCTTCTGCTGAGCCCTGAAGAAGCACCAATCAGCTGGAAAGCAACACTGATCCTGGTGCTTCTGCTGAGCCCAGAAGAAGCGCCGATCAGCTGGAATGTTGCAGCATCTCCAGGGTCTTGTGTTTTACATTCAGATGCTTGGCAACTGATTCATATTTATGACGGTCACAGTGTCCCAGGGTCATGTGAAGTGACCAAAACCTGCTGCAACACTCAGCAGACGGGGGGAATAAAAACCAAACACCCCCCCACCCCACCCCCGCTGCCAATCCTCAACAGAAATGCTCACAACAGTGAAAACCTCGGACAGGAGGAAGAGTGCCGCCAGGCGGGCAGGCAGGTGTCTTGCTCCGCTGTGGCTTGGGAGGCACTTTTTTCAGTGCCATTGTAACTTTGAACAGTCACTAAGCGAACTGTTGTAAGTCAAGGACTACCTGCACTTCATCACTTTTTTCCTTTTTTTTATCATCAAGTTTTTGACACCTTGCTAGGCAACTGGTGGTACTCAGATGTTGCCATATCCTAAAAGTGGTACAATGGGTGAAAAGGTTGAAAAGCCCTGCCTTAATACACATCTATTGTCGTTCCTGGATGACTTTACCAGCTAAAAGTTGTTTAAGGACTATTATTCTCTAGGAAAGACTCCATGAGTCCATAATTGACTTTTCCTTGAGATTAAATGTTGAGGCTTTGGTGCTCAGGCCTGAACAGAATGGAGGAAGAACCAATAAAATAAAACAAGGGGAAAAGAGTAGAGCAAAGAGAGAAAAGAAAGAGGGTTTTTTTTCACTGTGAAGCTTGGGAAAGTCCATCATGATATGTTTGTAAGCCCATTACTAAAAGATGCCTGAGGGTGATAGGCAAAGGATGGCCTTTGGGGGAAAAAAGCATTATCAAGGTAGAATAAAACTACTAAATTACATATTGATTTGCCTGATAGCACTAGGTTATCAATTAAGAAGCTATTGCCCCAGGGACAGCAGATGTTAATTCATGTATTAGTAACCTTGATTTTGCTTCTTTTGAACCAGCACAGCCCCTGTACTAAGTTTGTTTATCATTGTTAGACAAGCATTCCTTTTGCTACCTTTCAATAAGAGCAAAACAATTAGCTCGTCTGGGTGAAATGAAAAATGAATGGGGGGGGATTAAGAATTTAGATCAGTGAGATATAACTTTTCTCATTAGTTTATCTCTCAGTATTTCAGTGGGAACTAAGAGGTAGGACAGGATACACTTTTTCTGTTCCTCACACTGACCGAGTTCACATCAAGATTTGCTTAATGATGGTTGTTCAATAAACATACTTGGCTGACTTCATACTATACCCCAAAGCCCTAAATCAGGAATTTGCAAGCTTTGAGAGGCCAAGAATCCAGTTCAGCCTTCTGACCTTCTACATCAGGGGTCTTCAAACTTGGCCCTTTTATGACTTGTGGACTTCAACTCCCAGAATTCCTCAGTCAGGCACGCTGGCTGAGGAATTCTGGGAGTTGAAGTCCACAAGTCTTAAAGTTGCCAAGTTTGAAGACCCCTGTTCTACATGGCCAGAGGAAGTCATTTGGTGATGCACTAACCGCCAAAGGAGAATGGGGATTGTGGTGGTTGTTTACTTGTTTTTGTGGTGAGGGGCATAAAAGCTTAGGAATGTGGGCAGGAGACCTGGCAATGTGCTGAAATCTGAGTCTAAAATTCTGCCTCTCAAATTGTGCCACCGAATTTGTATGAAGCAGTTTGGGAGAACTCACAACTCTGAGCGAGCAAACCACAAGCCAGGTTAATATAAGATGGGAATATAGTCATTCAGCACAGACAATCAGCAGAGTTTGTTTGGCTAAATTTGCAATTGATCAGTAGGCCATTGTATCCTAAACTTCTGACTGTATGGAATTGCACTCACAAAGTAGCTTGATCCAGCTTTTCTGTGAGGGTCCCTCAATAATTCCAAGTATAGGATCTATTTTAATTGGGAGGTGGTTTTTTTTTCCACCTCCAAAACACCTCAATCCAACTAATACAGCATTGGTCAGGCTTACTGGATTTTTCCAGATCTACCTGTAGATTACAGAAACCTGGGATTGTAAAATTGTTTGGTAATTAAGCATGCAAGGTGTTTGAGCAATGATGGCAGAAAAACTCCCAGTGATCTGGTTCACGCACTTTTTTTAAAATTTTATTTTACTGCTCTGCCATCTCTCTGATTCTCGGTACCTACAAACCTCATCATGTTTGGATGTAGACTGAGGAGCACACAGATGAACTCTTGAGTTACTGTCTCTCGTAAAATACTCTGCCATTCAGAAACCAGCCTGAGACATGATTTGTAGCCTGTCTCTTGAAAGCATGCATTATTTACAGGGACTTCAAATCTGCTCCTATCCCGCAAGCTTCCAAATTTAGCTATAAAGTGCCTTATTTTCTCCCAACCTCTCTAGTGGTTAAAAACCTTCCCACCAAGCACTATTACATTATGCAGGCTGCGAAGCAAAGATGCTGATGAGTATTTAGATTTTTTTCTACCTCTGCCTCCCTCCCTCCCTCCCTCCTTTTGTAATCAAACAGGAAATTGGGGATGCCAAAGTAAATGACTAAATTAAACCCATTTCCACAAGTATTTAATGGGTTGGCAGTTTGCACAATCCAAGGGAGTCCTGTGAAATGTTTACACAAGCAGATTAAAGCGCCTTGAAAGCCAACCCAGGATATTGTAGCTGGGGAGTTGCAAAAGCAAGCTATTTTCTCCTCTCCCAAGAAATCATGTAGTGTAGCTTTGAGAGACAGGGTGACTTGTGAACCTCAGTGTAAATTCTTGTGGCTTCTTGGTGCTGAGGACAAACAAGAGGCTGTCCCTTTCCCCAAAAAGACAGTCATCCTTTCCCTCATTTAGCTTTGTCTCAATTTGCCTCAGCTTCACAACTCAACTCTGAGCAGTTCACCCCAAAAAGAAACTCAGAGGATCTTTGCAGACCTTACCAGTCTGAGTCTGAGGAAGTGAGCTGTAGTTTTCAAAACTTTTTCATAACATCTGTTAGTCGGAAGGTGGTTAGGTGTGGGGGAAGTCAGCTCCCCAGAGAAGGAAATATTAAAAGGGCAGAAAAATGTATTTCCTCAAAAGGACTTTAAAAGCAGAAACCAACCCTGCTCCCCCAAGTCTCTCTGTCCCAAGCAGAAGCCAGCTCTGTACAAATGCAGATGTAAACCATCAGAAAGGCCTCAGCTAGGAGATCAAGAAGACAAAGACACCTAAAATCCGCATACCCCACCCAAACTCTAAGAGACATTAGCCTCAGCACCAGGGAAGCAGGATATAACCCTTGAGACATAATAGGATTAACCCACCACCACCAAGAATACCAGAAAGGCACACCCAGACTCAGGTCAGAATACGTGACACAGAAAATACAAAGCCTAAAACAGGAACAGGAAACTACTCCAAACAAAAGGCTTCAGAGGGTATAAAAACCCACTCCCCACATGTGCTCAGCCCTTTTTCTCTCCCTTTTTCTGCCAGAGCCATCTTTCTGTCTGGCTCTTCAATAAACTGCAATCTTCTTTCTAAAGCAGTCACCATGTTGTTTATCCCCACCTTGGATGAACCAGGATGAAGACTTTTCCTTCAACAGGTGGTTCCAGATTCCTTCAGATTTCTGGCTGCCAAAGACTTAACACAGGTCTCCTCCTGCAATGCCCAAAGGAGAAGAGATCCTGCTCAGAATAAAAGATTTTTCTTCCCAATCTAGATGAAAATTCTCCTGCACAATTCTCTCCCTTCATATTCAGTTCGGCAGACGTGTAGAAGAATTTCCCAAAGGACTGGGGGTTGAGACATAGCTTGGATTTCTCTCTCACCTTGTTCCTTAATTAGTAACTAAAAGATCATATTTTTTTAAAATAACTTCTTGGATGAAATACTCAGGGCCCCTGGGATTTTTAACCTGATAGACTCATTAAAAAAGAAGAAGAAGCAATGTGCAATATTTTACTTCTTTTGCTGTTTCGTGGTCCTGTTCAGTCCAAGGTACAGGCAGTCCTTGACTTACAACAGTTAGTTTAGTGACCGTTCAAAGTTACTATAGCCCTGAAAAAAGTGATTTATGACTGTTTTTCACATGACCGTTGCAGCATTCCCCCCATGGTCACATGATCAATATTCAAACAATTGGGCAACTGAGTCATATTTATGTCGCTTGCAGTGTCCTGGGGTCAGGTGAATCCCTTTTGCAACCAAGCAAAGTTAATGAGGAAGTCAGATTCCCATTAACAACTGCAGAGGCAAGACGGGTCGTAAAATGGGGCAAAACTCACTTAACAAATGTCTCACTTAGCAACAGAAACTGGACTGTAAGTTGAGAAGTGCCTCTATTAACTCCAAACGGTTCTATCAACAGATAACGCCTTATGTCAACAAGATGCATAAGAGAAAAATGCCGTTTTGATCCAAAGTTTGCATTTTTGTCTACAAATATATGAGTAATGCTGCTGCAATGGACCTTTTGAAAAGAAGGAAGGGAGAAGGAAGCAAAACCTCAAGAAACCCATCAGCAAAGTGGCTACAGCAAGGCCACTGGCCACAACAGCCGAGTTCAATTTTAAGACTGAGTTCCCGCTTACTGTGTACGAGAACTGAAAGGCACAAGAGCACTTAAGTACAAGGGGGGGGGAGAAATCCTCAAGACTAACATCCATTCAAAGATCCTATCCCAATTAGTTTCTCCAAGTAGTGGTTCGACCAATATCTGAGTGGACATTATGGAAATTAGAACATACAAACTTTCAAATGGCATCAGAGCAATGCTGCAAATGTCTTTTGCTGGACTATTTAATTGAATTCAATGTGAAGGATCCCCTGGTTCAGTGTTTGATGTAACCTCATAAAATCTGTTTTCTGACATCTCCTGGACAGAAAACCCAATGTTTTAGTTTTATTCTTATCTGTTGGAGCCAGGGGGAAGAGTCAAGCAAGGAACTAGTCTAAAGTGCTTATGTAGGCACAAGAAGGTGAAATCTGGCCCCTCTTGAATGCCGTTGAACCTTATCTAGTCTTTCCCAGGTGCAAACTGTCACTTTGAGAAGATTTCTGTGTTTGGGCATGAGCAATAAATCAGCTAATTGAATTCTTTATGTGTAAATCTGGTTATTCACACCTGACAATATTTAATTTAATCTTGCTTACATTAGAAGGCACATATAGACTATCCTCTCATATGGGTTTTCTATCATTCTAACAATTATGGGGGAAAGAGTTGTGCTTTATTCAAAAAATGGTTTGATTTTTACCTGCTCCAAGAGATCAAATAAATGCATTTTAATGTTCGGTAGACCTTTCCTGTGTGCCAAATTTGGTTTTACCGGGGAGATTTACCAGGGGACTTTTGTTCCGGTGTGTTTTGTTTGTTTATTTATTTATTTATTTATTTATTTATTGCAAACTAATTTCAGGACTATTTATTGGAAAGGCAGGGCATAAATCCAATAAATAAATAATCTGCCTTTTAATACGTTTATTCGAGGGCCAATTATGACTAGCACGCCTCCTCTTCCATGTTTCTTCAAAGCTTGTGGCTGTTTAGATTTACCTTCCTCTCCGTCTTTAATCTTAGGCAGGCATAAGAAAAAAAAGTGTTTCCTTTGCTTTCAAGCCTGCTGCTTGTTATCTTGGGTTTAATTTTTCAAAATAAGCCTCTTCAAAGATTTCTGGGTGACTCTTGGGGTACTGGGGTGGGGAGGTGAGAAAGAAACGAGTCTCTAAATCTCACTGCCCTTCTCCGGACTCTGCTGTGTGTAAAAAACAGTCCCTTCCCTTCCTCTTTTAAGGCTGATTTTCACGGTGCTTTCTTGGAAAATATCCAAAATACCTACTTGTGTGTTCATGAGGTTCATTACTTAGATGATGTGATAGTTCATTTACCAGAGAGGATTTTCAATCGATGGATTTACAGTATTTTAACTCTGCTGACCAGGAAACAAGGAATATGTTAGAACAAATATAGCACGGAAAGGCTCTTCTATGTCAGTGGTGACCTTCCGTTTGTCTGGACATTTGGCTCAAGATCCTAGGTCAGGGGTAGGCAACCTTGGCTCTTTTATGACTCGTGGACTTCAACTCCCAGAATTCCTGAGCCAGCCATGCTGAGGGGAAAGGGAGAGGTTTCCAAGCTGAGCCATGCTGGCTCAGGAATTCTGGGAGTTGAAGTCCACGAGTCATAAAAAAGCCAAGGTTGCCTACCCCTGTCCTAGGTCATTGTAAACAGAGTTAAATTCTAAGTTTCAGAAGACTTAAGTTTCAAACCCTCTCAATACTATCCAATGAAAGTTGAATAACAATAACAATAACAACAACAATAATAGAACGACTATGGCAAAGACAAGCAAGGGTAGTACCAATAGTAATAGGCACCTTGGGTGCAATCCCAAAACAACTGGAGCACCACTTGAACACCATCTGTAATACCATCAAACATCCACATCTGCCTATCCCAGATCCTTGGTAAGGACTCGATAGGTCAATAAAAATGCTAAATCCAGTCTGAACATTTGGCTGACTGTGAGATGATCAATAATAATTATATTATAATTTATTATTACATAATTATATATTATAATAAATGGCAGCAACCCTGCTTCCCGAATACATCAAATGGGTATCCTAGAAGATTCATTCAGGCTCTTTCTGAGGTTCC
>NW_015395373.1:0-10268 GCF_001527695.2 Protobothrops mucrosquamatus | reverse complement strand
CCCAATTATTACAGCACAGAATAACATCCCAGGGGATCCTTACAGAATGATTGCTTTGATGCTAGCATAGCCTTCCTCAATTTAATGTCTAGATGTGTTGGACTGAACAACCATAATCCTCCATCCAGCCTGGGGATTTAGGGGATTTAAAGTCCAACCCTTCTGGAAGGCAAGCTGGAGAATATTATGCAGGGTTTATGCTAGCTGTTGTTTACTCTCTTAGCCACAATGATTATGCTGTACCAGAAGGTAAGCAACTTTTGGGAGAAAGCATATTTAGAATTGACTATACTGACAATGGCAATGGAAAGTTGGGAGGGCTGGAGGTTAGTGCCTATGGGCACAGCTGATGATAAAAGATTGCATAAATAGAAAAGAAAGGAAAGCAAAGAAAGAAAGAAAGAAGAAAGAAAGAGAAAGAAAGAAAGAAAAGCAGTTATGATGTACAATATGTCTAAAACTAAGAAAAATAGGTGGTAATGGATCTGAGAATGCTTAGACACATCCCTGCAGTTTTCTTGGCAAGGTTTTTGAAGTGGTTTACAATTGCATCCTTTCTAGGGTGAGAGCAAGTGATTGGCTCAAGGTCACCTAGCTTGCTTCATACACAAGTCAGGGTCTCTCAGTTTCTAGCTGATACCTTAACCATTCCACCAAACTAGCTCCAGTACTATAGTCTTCTGAAATTAAGTTATATCTCTAAACATATTGCAGATACACTCCAAATACATCTAATATGAATTCCATCACATCATTGTTTCAAAGTTCTCATGCTAAGGAAGGCGTTGCAAAGCTTTGATGGAGTGAGTTGATGATGATTCTATTACAATAAAGCAACATGCAAAAGATATGTGTCCCTCTTATATCCAAAAACAAAGCAAAACTGCCTTTTTGTTTTATTTTGTATTATATAACAGCTTCTTCTGACCACAGATAATTGTGAATAATTGTGAATTAAAATGCCTTGTGTTAACTCTTTCCCTTGGCAAGAAAAACAATGTGTTACATCTCTAGTGCAAGACACTTTATCAAAAGAAATCTAAGCCGCTCTATCTGTTAGTGGAGTGGGATGCTTCACATGGTTAGGATGCTGGATTGACAATTTGTATGCCTGCGTTCGAAGTCAGAGTGCTATTGTGTGTCAGGGTGAGCTCTATCATTTACTCCAGCCCCTGATAAGCTAGCAGTTTGAAAGTGTGCAAACGCAAGTAGATAAATAGGTAGCGTGTAGAAACATGTGCCTTTTTATTTTGAAGATTTCTTTTTTGGGGGGACTGTTTTTCAGATGAATAAATAGGCAGATTAGAAAAAGTTACATATGCCTTCTATCCAAACATCACACAGTGACTGGATGATGATAAATATTTTTTTTTTAGTAGGGAAAAGGAATCAGTGCTATTTGCAGCTCATCCTCTAGCAGATAATAGAATCATAGGGTTGGAAGACACCTTGAAGGTCTTCTAGTCCAACCCCCTGCCCAAGATAGGAGTCCTTCTACCATTTTGGACAAATGGTTGTCCAATTTTTTCCTGAAAACCTCCAGAAATAGACCAGCCACAACTCTGAGATGCAAGTTGTTCCACTGATTAATCATTCTTACTGTCAGGAAATTCCTCCTTATTGCCAGTTTGAATCTCCCTCTGATGAACTTCCAACCATTGCTTCGGATCCTGCCCTCAAGTGCTATGGACAGTTCTTCAAGTACTGGAAGATTGCTATCATGTCTCCCGTGAGCCTTTTCTTCATTAGGCTAAACATATCTAGTTTCCTTAGCTGTTCATTGCAATAGCAATAGCACTTAGACTTTTATACCACTTCCTAGTACTTTATAGCCCCCTCTAAGCAGTTTACAGAGTCAGCATATTATCCCCAACAATCTGGGTCTTCATTTTACCAACCTTGGAAGGATGGGAGGCTGAGTCAACTTTGAGCCAGTAAGAATCAAATTGCCAGCAGTCAGCAGAATTAGCCTGCAATTCACTGTGCCACCAGCTCTTCATCACATGATTTAGCCTCCAGACCCCTTATCAGATGGATGAATCCATGTTAATTTTCCTTATGTTATTACATTCCCTATTGGAGGCAATTGGTGTAGCCCATCAGTTCCTTTGAGACTACAAAACTACAGAGAAACATACATTAGCTCATTCATCGTCCAGGATCCTGTTGGTATGCTTGTATACTGTACATTATTTGTTCAGTAGTATACAGCATCATCTTCCCTTTTCTGATCCTATAAATCTTTTCAATGTTCCCCTACCTCAGTGATGGCGAACCTTTTAGAGACTGAGTGCCAAACTGCAACCCAAAACCCACTTATGCATCGTCGAGTGCTGGCTGGGTGTGGCCCATTGGCTGAGTGTGGCCAATTGGGTGGGCATGGCCGCGTGGCTGCAGTGGTAACGGCAGACTGGGTGGGACTAAAAAGTTCAATCAATCAATTCCAACTTTGCAAGATCTTTTTTTTTCCCGTGACAAGTTGAAATTGACTGATTGAACCTCTTTTTTTTTTTGCACATGGCGGCGGAGGCCTAAAGTGAAAAGATTTTATAAAACCCAGCTGAAGACCTAGGACTGGGGCGACGGTGCGCGTGCCCACAGAGAGGGCTCTGAGTGCCACCTCTGGCACCCGTGCCATAGGTTCACCACCACTGCCCTAGCTGATTAGGATTTAATAGACTACTAAAAAGACTAATTATCTATTATGTATAGTTTGAGTATAATTGTTCCATAAGAAGTCTCCTGAACCTTTAATTTCTAAGCCATGTGTCTGGAAATATGTATTATGAGGAAATCTTGACGAATCTTGTAAATAATGTTTTGTTTGATTTGCAATCCAAGCCTGTATATTTCTTTTTATGATGATTACTTAGCTATTAACAAAGCACTAGGTTAGAAGGAAAAGAAAATATGTTTGTATTAACAAAAAAAGGAACTGGACATTTTTTGTAACTGCACCTTTAGAAATAATCATGATTCACTAAGAACAAACATTTGATTTCTTATCATACCAAATAATGTTGTAACTTCAAAACCTTACTTTCTCCTTTTTTTTTAGCATTAAACTAGATTTGGGTTGGGCAACCCATTAAAACAGAGGGCAGTTTCCTAATAGCTCTTGGTGCAGAAGACAATCCTCTGAAATCTTTATGTATCTTGCCTTACCCAATTGCTTGGCTGTTCGTTTAAAAAAACATGTAATCCTAAACTAATTCAACTGAATGTGAATTTTGAGCAGGAAAATGCTCCCTCTGGAGCCATCAGCCTAAGGAAGATGGGAGAAAAGCAGCACTCTGGATTGATGAAAAAATTCAATCAGTGTTGAACTACCATTTATTGGATTGATCTGACTTGTGTCTATTTTTCATTAAGTTGTTCTGATCTATTTTCTTCATGCAAATTTAAGAAGAACAATAATAGACCAATGGCCAAGTGGATACTTTTGGAAACCTGACAAGTGGTACTTGAACACCATATTATCCTCCCACCTGGATTTTCTGGAACTATTTTTGTGAGGTCTACTAGCCAAAAATAGCCTCATCTTCCATAATTTGTTTAATCTTCTCTCGCAAGTTAAAGATTTGCAAATTGCACTATCTGCATTAAATAACATGTGAGGTGATGCTGCATAGCAAGAGATAAACAAAGGAATAAGGGAAAAGGGTTGTAAGTTGTAGAAAATTAGTCAGTGCAACCAACACAGAGAATTTCTGTTCAGGGCCATAGAAAGCAATTATCTAGCCAAACAACAGAGAAATTATTCCAGCACTAGCATAGAGAACTGGCCAACATAATGCCATGTAGTTTCAACCTTCTCAGCTGTTGAAGCTGGCTATAAAATGTCTGACATCTGTTTTCTAACTGCCTTTCCTGGAGATTAAGATTTGAAGACATTTTAAGCAAATGGGAAGACTCTTTTCTTTCTTTTCTTTCCTTTCTTTCTTTCTTTCTTTCTTTCTTTCTTTCTTTCTTTCTTTCTTTCTTTCTTTCTTTTTTTCCTTCCTTCCTTCCTTCCTTCCTTCCTTCCTTCCTTCCTTCCTTCCTTCCTTCCTTCCTTCCTTCCTTCCTTCCTTCCTTCCTCTTTTTTAAAAAATCCACCTTTGCTTATTATAATAAATGTTGGTGACTGCAATATTCTATTGCTTTTGATATATTTGTAAATATATTTCTATTCTGCTTCTATCAAGATCATATTCATATTAACTGTGAATGGCATAAAAGTATCGTAAACTAAATTTTCCATTTTGTTCTATTTTTTTCTGAATCCCAGAGAAATTTCCTTTTCCAAGATGTGATCAGCATTAAATCTCATTAGTCAAATACCAGATCCCATATTTCTGAAAGCCACAGGTTATACTTGCTCTTTTAATGGTATGTCTTTATGTGAATCTTACACTAGAAATTACTGCCTATTTTGAGTTCTATTTAGAACTATCTCTCTGGATCACATGCATTTTGTTTCCAAATAGTTGTAGATCTCATTCTGCTTTGCTTTTTGCTCACTGGTGATTTCCACACATAGCATCTTTAAATATCTTCTCTTATGGCAAAGTATTTACAATACCATATTTCCTAATGATTTGGAATGGGTAGTTCTGTGACCTGTATGAACATATCTCTTCCTACCAATGTGATTACTTCTCAGCAGAGAATTAGATAATCTTTTGATATAATGTTTTTTGGGTAGCTTCGTATTAATATTATGTGAAGCTACTCAATTATTATGAGGCCTAATTTAAATGTACATCCATCCTTCAGTATAGAAGCTGAGGAGGCCATCATACCATCATTCCCCAAAATGCCTCTTCCCATATGTCTCTTTCCTGTTAGTTTAAAGGAAATGGCATACTGAATCTCTGTTTCTGGAATGATATTTGAATCATTCAAATATCTAGCTGCTGGAAATAAGGCAACCCTTCCTCATTTTTTATACAGAAGCTATATGGAATTGCATGCTTCAGTGCTTGTATCTACCACTGCAAGTGAGGAAGCAGACTAATTTAGAGTCCCTAGTGCAGGATTTATACAGGCATCTCTGTTCCCCAACAGAAGGAAGCATTGGGGAATTCTAAAGGAACATTCAGAAGCTGCCGTCACGTCCCTTCAGCAGCTCTCCTAAGGGCCTCCTGTGATTGTATCTCCAGATAGTCATAAATAATTGTTGATGAATGTGCTGTCACTGCCTGTTGCTATATGTGCAAAATAACTCCAGCTTTTTATTCTTACAACTTAGTGAGGCAGCTGCAACATTACATATATAATTTCTCTTGCCTTGGTCAATTGGGGAAAGAGTACAAGCTTTCTGCTTGCTCCCTGAGAATTACTAATCCCATACTGCTGTGCAGTGGATAAAATGTCATCTGCCTCTATATAAGCCTTCCCCAACTTGATGCTTTCTAAACTTGGACTTCAGTAAGGCATTTGACAAAGTAGGCCACAGCCTACTTTTTAATAAAGTAGAAAAATGTGGATATACAGCATTTACCACCAAATGGATTCGTAACTGGCTGCATCAGGATAGAATCAAGATCATGTAAAATTAGTACTGTTTTATACTGCTTTGGTAAGACTACACTTGGAATATTGCATCCAGCTTTGGTCACCATGATAGAAAAAAGATATTGAGTTTCTAGAAAGAGTTCAGGGAAGAGCAACAAAGATAATTAGAGGGCTGGAGGCTAAAACATATTATGAACAGTTGCAGGACCTGGGTATATCTATTCTAACTAAAAGAAGGACTGGAGGACACAATAGCAGTCTTCCAATATTTGAGGGTCTGTCACATAGAAGAGGGAGTCAACCTATTCTTCAAAGCATGTGAGGGCAGCACAAGAAGTAACATATGCAATCTTATCAAGGAGAGATCCAACCTAGAACTAAGGAGAAATTTCCTGACAGTGAGATCAATTAATTAATGGAATGGCTTGCCTCAAGAAGTTGTGGGTGCTCCATCATTGGAGATTTTTAGGAAGAAATTGGACAATCATCTGTTTGGAATGGTATAGATGGTTGGAATGCTTGGGCAGGGGGTTGGACTAGAAGACCTCTATGGTCCCTTCCAACTCGGTTATTCTGTATTTTGTATTCTATTCTGTAAACTGGACTTCAATTCCATTATAGTTTGAATGTCCTGGGTCTCTCTGAAATAGGAAGTGAAGGAAAATGAGAACATTTAGTCTGTGATTCCTATCTTGCTTGCTTAAATTATGGAAGGGCATTGGGTGGATCTTCAAGGCATTTAGGGCAGTCATGACAAATAGCTCAGAATTATAGGGTGTGACGTCCATATGCACCTGGGAATTAAAGATAGCCAGTGATGCCATATTTACTAAATGTTAGTTTATTAATTTAATATTTAAATTCATTTGATTAGACTGGTTTTATAACTTTGTTTTAAAAAAATGATTGTTTTTATATGTAAGTATGTGTATGTACATGAAGCCCAATGTATTATCCATTTAAAAGGAGCAGAAATGAGAAATAAGCTCTTTGTTATCGTAAATGGCAAATAAAAGATGAATGGTAGAAACATGACAACAGATCTACTTCTAGTCCTGAAAGGCTCATCAGTGACCAGCAAAGATATAATTGCCAAAAATCTCAAATGAAATATTTTCTGAAATTACATAAATAAAACAGAAGGAAAAGTCAAAAGATAGAATTTGTTTTCTGGACAAAAAGACATTCACAGTTTTAGACTTGTTAAATATTGCCATTTCTTATTGTACTGAAAGCCATTAAATAGCCAGCCATTTCGACTGAAGGTTTTGATAACCTTTGAAGAACGTTGCTTTAGGCTTAGAGTGTTGAAAGAATGTGGACAGAATGAATGAATGACCTTAATACCAATAACATAGCAGAGACACTGGAAAAAATCTGTGGAATAAGGCTGCTTAAAATGAAGATGGTTCAATGTTAAAGATTTTAAACTGAAGGATCCTATTCAATCAACTGATTATTTTAGCAGATAGTTGGATAGCCAGAAAATTTGAAGTACCAACCACTGAAAATGCAATTCCTAAGGTTTTTGCAACCAGTGTTTCATTGCTGTCCTTGATTCCAAGGAGGTCATTTGTATGAAAGCAAGAATCAGAGCAATACATTCTTTGCAACTCTTCAGAGGTGGAAAATCTTAATGGGGCTGATAAAAAAAACTTTTTTGAGTCTTCCTTTAAAGTATTTCATCTAAAATTGCCTGAAGATTCAACACTAAGCTCATATTTAATCATATCAATGAAGAGAGCTTGTACACTGCTTTTACTTCTCAACCAACCATCTTTTCAGAAAACAAAGTAAATCTTAACATGAAATCTTTTAAAAATTCACCTCTTCTGGTCTCTTCATCTTGGAAGAGGTTCATGAGGGCACTAATATAAGTTTTTGGAAATTTTTGGAAACTACCCTGTGACAAGGACCTGAATACCTGAATAAAACTCAAGTTTCTACAAAAAAACATTTCCATTTTCCTTCATAATGCTATTCTTAAATCCAGGATGAAAGAGTTCTTGCTTGAGATGTGTTGCAGCTGAGTCAGTAAGAGGTAGACTCAAAAAAAGAGAAAAAAGTAAGAGGTAGGACCTGATTAACAGCAGCAGTGCTACTTTGATACCATAATTGGAGATACATAAAGTGGAATCACTTATTCTAATTTTGTTGGATGCTCAAAAGACTGTCATTATTGCTCAGACTGGATGCACAATATATGGGTTTGTTTTCATCTTTTGCTCATAGGATTACAAATTTGTATTTTTATCCTGTGACTAGAGTAATCATCAATGGAACTGTCTCTCAACCCATTAAATTATATTATGGTGCATGACAATGATGTCTTTGTCTCCTTTATTTTTTGGTTTTATTCTTGAATAATTAACAGTCCCCAAATATCAAAGGTCTGGTGGCCCATGTCATCGAATATAAGTTGTTCTTATATACTAGCTCTTTGAGGTAGACTAGGTGAAGAATAGTCACCATAAGAAATATGTGAACTCTATTTTGTTGACATACAGTAGATTATAACAACTGAATCTTGAAAAGTTGGTGGGGTTCCTCTTTTTCTCCCTCTTATATCAAAGAAAGTCAAGGCAGGGCATGACAATAGCCCAGTACAGACCCAGAAGGTGAAGAGAGACTGCAGGGGGATCATCACCCTGACAGGATTCATTTGGAAGAGTCACACATAGATAAGGTGACCAACTTTTTTACAATGAAAAGGAGGACACAAATAAATTGAAGAAAAAAATATCGTAAATAAAAGAAACATTTTATGCATTGCAACAATAATACAGAATACACTATAATATGATAAATGCATAATAAAAAACATTTGTAACAATAACATTTTATATTGTAATTATGCTTACATGCCACGCCCCCACCCACAACCACCCCACCAGCACTGCTGCCCCGCTGTGTAGAGCGGGCCCCGCGGCTCCCAAAGGACAAGCTGTACTGGCTCCGGTCCCGGGGGGCAGCCCACCATTGACACACCCCGCCTGCAGCCACCCCGCCAGCACCACCGCCCACCTTGCACAGCCCCGTGTAGAGCAGGCCCCGCGGCTCCCACAGCATGGGGGCAGCTGGCCTCCGCCGCCCCTCACACCCCCGCCCACAGCAGCCCTGCCGCCCCTGCCTCTTGTGCCCACAGCCATTATTTCCCTTGCAGGGCTGAAGATCAAGAGAAAGTTACCGTGGCGTCGCTGCTCCAGTCTTCTCCAGGTAGGAGATGGTGTAGTTGGGTAGCAGGGAGGGGTGCAACTATCTTATTTCTCACCATTTTCTGTTTTTCTGGATTAAATTCCTGTTTTCTTAAAGGCTGTGGCATATTTTCTTCAAGGTTATTAATCGAAATAATCTGAAAGTACTATTTTCACCCAGTCCACATAACAGCCTGAGAAACTAGGGAGGGTCTCTTTTGAGCCTCTTGCCCCACCTACTATCCATCTGAAGGCTATAGTTAATCTTTTATCTGACTGTTCCCTGGGCAGAGGGTCTGGGCCCATTCCTCCAAGTTCTTTCTCCCATATCATTACAATCTATAGCTTCCTGTGAGTCGTTAGGATTTATATAGATTCTATTAAATACTTGAGTTTATAGCTTTATTAAAGTTTATCATAATTTATTGAATTAATGTTGTCCAATGTATAGATGCAATTTCAATAGATATCTTGATATTTAAAATTCCTATTAAGTCTCAAGGGTAAGATTAATGTTATTAAAAAGAATATTACATTAAGATTAATGTATATCTTTAGAGGGTTTCCAAATTAATTTTTATTAGATATTTTACACAGATAGATAAGTTAATGAGATTTTTTTAATGGCACCCTAAAGCCCTAGAATATTTTTGGCAACATTGTGGTTATCTTATGAGAATGGTGGCTTTAGTTTGCCAGATGTTCAGTTATATCACTAGATTTTCATTTTAGTGTCTATATTTTTCCTGAATTAGACTTATTATGGTTAATTTCCCCTTTGGACCATTTGGAGAGCAAATATGTTACACTTTTGAAATTTCAGTAAGTTTTACTTATTCTAAACTCAATTCTTCATCTCCTACTTTGAATGTTGCTGCATATAAATGCTTATGTGCTGTAAAAATCAAAAGTTGGAATGTACATTGTGATATGGTTTTTAATAATAAGCCTAATGAGTGAATGATGAATGAATGAATGAATTCCACAAAGGTATTTATACAGTATTTATTATATGGATATTTCTGTTGAATTTGCTTTGGTATGTTTAATTCTTTTCACTCTATAATCACTAATTAATAAAACTCTTTTCCTTGGTATTTCACTGCTTTAACAAGAATTATAAAAAGTTATCAATTTTGAAAGAAAAGGGGGACAAATTTCTTCAGGGCATTTGATCTAATTCCATGTAACCTCCAATCTGTTTCCATTTTCAGTACTCTTTTATCGTCAAGCTTCCTGACATGGGAGATTCAAACATATTACCCTAGCAAATCAAACCAACGAATTGTGAAGGGTGAGATATCACCAAAGAGGATGTGGTTGAACAGTTAAGTCTAATGCTTTTGATATCTTGAGTTTTAAAGTGTTTTTTTTTTAAAAAAAGCTAAATCTATCCACCATAGGTTTGCACCAACCTCAATGTGAAGGCAGAGGATGAAGGCGGCTTCCTAGGGTGATATTTGTGATATGAAGGGTTGTAGACTAGGAAGCTTGCCACTTCTCAGTTGGAGCTTTGCCTTTCCTGGCTCCTTTGAGAGATGGAGGGTTAACTGACTGCATCAGAGATCTCATCAA
>NW_015395372.1:8396-10269 GCF_001527695.2 Protobothrops mucrosquamatus | reverse complement strand
CATGTGAACACAGCCCAGTATTTTTTATGTTTTCCTCTACAAAGCAAGAAAAACATTAAAGGAGACCTTCCAAACAACTTCTGTTGCTTCGTTATAATTCTGCCAATCTAATCTCTCTTTGAAATTTACACTCAATATATCACAGCTTTTACAATGATAAACTTAAATCTTGAGCATATTTAGAATTGGCCACCAAAACAGTAAGAAAATAATAATGGCAAAGACTTACAAAAAGGAGAGCAGATTCCGACCTATTTCTGAGTCATGTGCTTCGATATGTACAAATCCAGGTCATTTTGAAATAATCCTATTTTTGTATGACTGATGGCTTAAATTAAGGGATGGAAAGATGGACTTTATGTCTCTTGTCTTTATTTATAAATCTGTCCCATATTCTCATCAGCAAATTCAGAATTATTTGTTTCATTATGTTTAATATTTTAAGGCATTATGATAGGCAATTGGGTCTGTATACTTAGCTAAGAAAATATGGAGATGTTTAACTGGCAACTATGGTTAATTTAGTAAAAAAATGTAACTTAAAAATGAGATCTTCAGGTGCCTCTGTAAAAAAAAAAAATCACCTGTTCCCAAAATGTCTTTCATTTTTATGTAAATTTTATGAAGCAGTTGCTGTCCTTTCCCTCCTACATTAAAGTTGATTTCAACAATTATTCAAACTCATAACAAATCATTTGATTTTCTTCTGTTTCTCAATTTGCAAGCTATTGCAACATTGACTTTTAATTCTATTTAATCCTACTTTTTACTTGTACAATACCTGTGTAACAGCCTTCCTCAATTTGTTGTCTTCTAAATGGATTACACTTCAACTTTCTAGAAGACCAGAAAGAACAAATGTTCTTGTTGTTGTAACAGAGCACTTAGGAAACCACAAAACTGTCAGTTTGGTGCGTGTCATGGGCAAAAGTCTTCAGCTGGTTATTTAACAGCATGTTTGTCAGCACTTGAATAAGAATGCCACAATTAAGAGGATTTGGTATGGTTTGTAGCCAATCAATTCTGCCAAACTAAACTTACCTCTTTTTTTTAATCGAGTTACTAGTTTAGTAGATCAGAATACTGTAAACCAGTGTTTCTCATCCTCAGCAACTTTAAGATGTATGGACTTCAACTTCCAGAATTCTTCAGAGTACATCCTGGCTGGAGAATTTTGGGAATTGAAGTTTACATGTCCTAAAATAGCAGAGATTGAGAAACACTGTGTAGATCAGGGGTCTTCAAACTTGGCCCTTTTATGACTTGCGGACTTCAACTCACAGAATTCCTCAGCCAGCGTGCCTGGCTGTGGAATTCTGGGAGTTGAAGTCCACAAGTCATAAAAGGGCCAAGTTTGAAGACCCCTGGTGTAGATATATGGTACCTGGAATTCAGCAAAGCTTTCTATACAGTCTCTCTTGATAATCCCTGTAATAAAATGGTAACATACAGGCTGGATGATGCTACTTTTAGATGAACTCACAATTGGGTGAATGACCACATCCAAACACTGCTCATTAATAGCTCCATTTCAGCCTGGAAAGAGTCAAATGCCACATAACTGTGTCTAGGTCGTGGGATCAGCACAGTTACCATAACATGACTGAAGAACTTGGAAGGACATATCAAGCTTGCAGATAACACATTGTTGGGAGGGGAAGTTGTTACTTTACAGGCATCGGACCTGGATATCTCCGAGACCGCCTTCTGCCGCAGGTTACCTCCCATCGGCCGGTACGCTCCCACAGAGTGGGTCTCCTCAGGGTGCCGTCAGCCAGACAGTGCCGGCTGGCGACCCCCAGGGGGAGGGCCTTCTCGGTGGGAGCCCCCACCCTCTGGAACGAACTACCCCCAGAGATCCGGGTGATCCCGG
>NW_015395372.1:0-7948 GCF_001527695.2 Protobothrops mucrosquamatus | reverse complement strand
CCATAGGAACTATGATGATCAAAATGCAAGGATTGGTCACAAAGCTGTTTTTTTTAACACCATAGTAACTTTTAATGGTTACTAAACAAGGCGGTAAGCAAGGACTATCTCTAAAGCAGAAAGAAGATTAAAGAAGAACTAGACAGGCTTGAAGAGTGAGCTGAAATAAATAGAATGGAACTTAATCGAGAGAAACGTAAAGTACTACATCTGGACAGGAAAAATTAGGGCAAAATTTAGCTTGGGGGAGATCTGGCTTGGCAATAGTACAAGTGAATAAGATCTAGGTGTTCTTGTTGACCAGAAGCTAAATGTGAGCCAGGAATGTAATGTAGCAGTAAAAAGGCTGTGTTGGGGTACTTTCACAGGAACACAGAGTCCAGTTAATGGGAAATAATACTTCCATTTATCTGCCATGGTCACATTCCATTTGGCATATCATGCCCATTTCTGGGCATCACAATTCATAATAGACAGTGACAAATTAAGTTCAGCGGACTGCTGCCAATATGATGAAGGGTTTAGAATCAAGCCCTCCAAGGAACAGCTAAATAATCTGTTTGGCTTGCAAAAGAGACAACTGAAGGAAGATGGGACAGCAGTCTTCAACTATCTGAAAGGCTGATACATAAAAGAGGAAGTGGATTTATACCTTATAGACTGAGAGAGCAGGACTAGAACTAACAGCTGTCAAAAGGGACATCCTGGCTGTACTAATTATTGGCCATTGGAAGAAGCTCCCATATGGTGGAGTTTTCCTTGGGAGATCTTTCAAACAGAGGCTAAATGATCATCTGTGAGATGGATCCCATGATATACTGGACTAGATGAGCTTTCAGAGCTACATTTCCATAATTCCATAATTTGTAAACATCATAGCCAATGTTGAACTGTATATACTATAATTTGGAGGGTACCGAGCCGCTTATAGTGAGATACTTACTTATAAAAATGTATGTGCCGCCTATTCACTGGATTGTAGGTGACTTTGTGTATGTGTACTTACAAATTAGTCTTGGCTCCTGGTGACTACATTATCAAGTCTGTGCATTTTTCAATGTTTTCAGAAAAAGTTTGCCATTGCTTTCTTCCCAGGAGTGAGAAAGAGAGTGACTGGTCCAAAGTCATCTAGTTCACTTTGTGCCTAAGGCAGGACTAGAACTCACAGTCTCCCTGAAGATCCCATGAAAGACTGATGTTGGGGAGGGTAGAATACCACAAAAACAATGGTGTTGCTATTGATAAGGCCATTCTGGGGGCCCTGCCTTCTTGGTCTCTCAAAGAGAGGATACCTCTAGCTCTTTTTTCAATTAGACTGTATTGGATAGACTCCCCCTGGTACAGGTGATCCTGAAAGTAATAAAGGTCCAAACTATATAATTAGTCATTAACTCTTTGAACTGAGCCCACAAGCAGACCGGCAAGCAATGTGGCACCCTCAAACTATGGTATTTATTCTGTTACACTGGTATCAGTCTGTTGGTGGGCAGCTTCTGAATTATCTTTAAAGGTGACTCTTTGAAGAGTGAATTTCAGTAGTTTGAGTGTGGGATAATACAGACTTGACTCATTGTTTTCAGTACCAGGAAAAGTCCAAACTACAAAACAGATAAACTTGACCAAAGGCCATCCTGGTCAATGTCTTTACAGGAGCCACAAATTCAAAAATTCCTAAATTTTGTATCTATCCTTTGAAAAACAATTAATGGAGCATCCATGGATTCAGAAATCATAACAGTAACTCTACTTTGCTCGGATTATATTTGAATCTGTTTTCCCCCCCTCCCCCATTCAAACCCTCACAGCTTTTAACACTGGATCTGGAGGGGGTTACATTTGCCATCTCAGGAGAACTTGCCCATCCAACTCAAAGTTACTGTGAGCAATTTTGCCTGCAAAATGTCTGGCAATCTGTCCACAATAGCTAGTGGGAGGACTTTCAAGGCCCACAGCCCCTAAAGAGAGTGAGTTATGCTAAACAATGCTGGCACTACACAGTACATGAAAATAGCAACACTTCACCATGGTTACTGATACAAGCAAGCTCAAACAAGAGCTCATACTTGCATTCAGGTCATCCTCATTTCTTGTCTTCCACTAGCATCACCGAAACGACTGAATCCCCTAGGGCACTTTATTTTCCATTGCTCCTCATGGAGCCCATGAGCACCCTGGACTAATACCCTGGGAGAAACTACCTTGGAGTAGTCTACCAAGCATCTTTGCTGTCTGTGCATTCTAGAGCTCATCTAGACATACAAACACCCCAATGCTGTCAATCACTGGGAAATCTAGGTGCCCCCAGTCAGTTAGATCTATACGGTACCTAGGACAGACCATCTTAACAGCTTATTTTCATTATGGAGATGTAGGAGAAGAAGAGAGAGACCTTGAGGGTGGAGTCAAGATAGGAATCAGTCTGGAGTTATGTTCCAACACACCCAGCCATTGAATTCTGTTAGCTCTTATCTAGTGCCAATTTAGTGCTGATCTTAGCTGACTAGATTCTTGTGAATAGGTAGAAGCATTAAATCTTAACTATAACTTAGTATGTGGTCCTGGTACTTTGCACCTGATAGGAGATCAGCAGTGACCACAAGGAGACCAGATGGAGATCTACCTTCAACAGTAGACTGATGATAATATTCTCCACCCTCAGGTCCATCCTAATGCAGCTCTCTTCTGCATTAAAAGCTTCCTGGAATCAGAAGGTTGAGATGGACAGTCATATAAATTCAATGAATGAATGAATGAATGAATGAATGAATGAATGAATGAATGAATGTTCTGAAGTAAAAGACTAGATCCAGTGTTTGGCCTGGGGGGATATCACAGTTGTCAGATGGCTGTGAATTCCTGAGCCACCATACTCCCAAACATGGAGATTGAAATCCTTCAGGAAGCAAAACCTGGGGGAGTCTGTCACCAGCCCAGCAATTTTCCCAAGAGTTGGGAAGCTGTTTGATGGGCAGTGAGAACACAGTAGTCCAACAATACCTCCAAGATTGAACTGGCATCCAACTTCATGTCAAGACATCATACCTAGTCACCATGGAACAACAGATATGGCCATCATCAATTTTTATCTAGAATTTATTTCCATACCTTCTCCTTTGTACAAGCACCATCTGATGCCAGCTGGTAAATTCCAGACAGAAATAATCCTCCATCTTTATCTCCAAGAGAACCTCCAGCACCAAGCCATGGAAGAGGAGAGTCTTATGGCTAAACTTGGTATTCCAAAGAATCAGCCTGAGTACAGGTCCTCCAGAATTCTTGAGTAGAGTTGAGTGTCAGAAGTGGGATAGAAACTATATTTCATCTGTTCTTTCCTCTGTCATAGGTCACTCTCACTTTCTGCCATACCTGCTCCTCATCCTATTACTTCTCAACTCCCCATTAGTCCCACAACCTTCCTCATCAGAATTGCTTTTCTTCTGCATTCTAAAAGCCTTCCCTGTGATGTCCTAGGATTCCATCCAATGCTTAGCTAGGACTCCCAGAATTCTAGCTTCCACTTCAATCCCTGCTGTGCTTCCCATCCCAGGTATATAATGGGACCCTAACTTGCTCCCAAATTCCCCCAAATCCCTCACTCTTGGGAATAAGATCCCATGTTCTTTAGGCTCCTGAAAAAGCCCCCCCTTTTTACACAAGGCTGTTCCTTCCTCCAATGCCAAGAGAGGATTGTTTACATGCCACACCTTTTTTTTTCTTCTTCCCTCCTTCTAGCACTTGTTCTCCACTCCCAAACTCAAGCCATCTCCAGCCAAATAACATGTGGGTTGCCCCTGCTTCTTTGATGTTTGTCCCCTTAGTCTTCTGCATACCAGCAATTATAATTCTTCCACCACCACCACCACCACCACCACCACCACCCCTCCTCAGAGTGTTCCAGTAAAGCAAATGACCAATAAATTATGCTGGAATGAGAAAGGCAACTTTTAGTTGTTTATTTCTGCAGAAATAAAGTGCTTCACACTTAGGACAGAGGTCCAAATCAACCACCCTGAACAAAAGTTAGCTCAGACCTTCATACAAAATGTTTCTTTGTTTCCAACATGTCAAGCTATGCAATTTCTTTCACAAGGTTAGTGTTTACAGTTGGTTGATTACATTTGTCTTTTTTTGGTACTATACGAGATTACATTTGTTCTAATTTAGTACAAGATAGCAAAATCTTCCTAATCCTATCATTGTCAGGAGTTTCCTGCTGCATTTCTATAGTTGGTCAGTTTAATAAGGAAGCTTAGACAGCCTGGTGGGCAATTTAATCAGTTCTGACTTTGGTGGCTTGTTTCTACATACTTTGATCAATTCCTGGCTGACTTGGTGTGGAAAACATTATTTGACACCTTTGAATAGGATTCCTTTGAAGTTATGGGATTTGCTGTTGCTCCTTTTAGGTTTTAAAATGGACTTTGCCTATTTGAAGGATTCCATTATTTTATATTCTTAAATTGTCATAAAGCTATCAGTTAGTGAGGTTGCAGAGCTTTAATTATTCTAAGGGTTTACAAGATCCCACAATGCTGAGAATTCCTTTGCCGTATCTTCATGCTACTTTGCACTCCAGGAGAAATTTCCTGACAAAACAATTAATCAGTGGAACAACCTGCCTCCAGAAGCTGTGAATGCTCCAACACTGGAAGTTTTTAAGAAGAGACTGGACAGCCATTTGTCTGAAATGGTATAGGGCAGTGATGGCAAACCTTTTAGAGACTCGGTGCCCAAACTGCAACCCAAAACCCACTTATTTATCACCGGGTGCCGGGTGGGTGTGGCCGCGGTGATCATGGCAGACTGGGTGGGTGGGGCCAGGGCGGCGGGGGCCAGTCCCTCACCATCTCCTGAGCATGGCACGCGTGCCCACAGAGAGGGCTCTGAGTGCCGCCTCTGGCATGCGTGCCATAGGTTCGCCACCACTGGTATAGGGTTTCCTGCCTGAGCAAGGGGTTGGAGTAAGTGACCTCCAAGGTCCCTTCCAACTTTACTACTACTACTACTACTACTACTACTACTACTACTACTACTACTACTACTACTATTATTACAATAACAATAACAATAACAATAATAATAATAATAATAATAATAATAATAATTCCATGTTTCTCCTGTGTTGGTATTTTGTGTTATGTTCAATGTGAAACTCATAACCCCCAACCTTGTGCCAAAAACATGTTGGGAGCAATGCTTAAGAATTCCCAGGAGAGAAACAGTAAATTATCCAGCCACCCAAGGGCCATTACACTGAAAATATGTATCATAAATAGGTTAGGGTTGCAGCTGTGTGCATCTGAAGGTTGGGGTTGCATGCTTTTGTACTCCAAGGAATGAAATGGGAAGGGGGACAGAGATGGAAATGTTAATAAAGTAGTTAAAATTAAAGTACTGGCTGAGTTGTGATTGAAATGAGAGACACAGGCATTGCTCCTGACATCTATGTCATCAGTGAATAAGTTACTCCTTTCTGGAGACTAAAGACTCGCCATTGTTTTTGCAGTCTGCAACATTTTTGTTTTTAAAAAATTGGAATAAAAATAACAATATTATTGTTACTTGCATATCATCCCAGACTTGAAGGCACCCATCTGTGCATGCAAGCACACACTCACACAAACAAACACGCAATGAGCATAGGGAACCTATAGTTCCCGCCTGGACTACTGTAATGCTCTCTACATGGGGCTCCCCTTGAGGAGCACCCGGAGGCTCCAACTGGTCCAGAATGCGGCCGCGCGGGCGGTGTTGGGAGGGACTCGTCGCTCCCATGTAACACCGCTGCTGCGCGAGCTGCACTGGTTGCCGGTAGCCTTCCGGGTGCGCTTCAAGGTGTTGGTTATCATCTTCANGCTCCCACAGAGTGGGTCTCCTCAGGGTGCCGTCAGCCAGACAGTGCCGGCTGGCGACCTCCAGGGGGAGGGCCTTCTCGGTGGGAGCTCCCACCCTCTGGAACGAACTACCCCCAGAGATCCGGGTGATCCCGGATCTCCCCTCCTTCCGCCGCGCCCTGAAGACATGGCTCTTCCAACAAGCGGGATTGGCCTAGGGAATTTTTAGCGGGGTTTTAAGAGAAATTTTAATTATATTGGCCATAGTAAATATTTCTTTTTAATTAGGTTTTAAAATGGGTATTTATTGTTGTATTTGTTTTATAAGGCTGTCAGCCGCCCTGAGTCCGTAAGGAGAAGGGCGGGATAAAAATTGAATAAATAAATAAATAAATAAAATATTTTGAGATTAGGAAAAGTACTTTACATCAAATAAACCCAGGGACTGGATTGGCACAGCATAGGACAGGGGTAGGCAACCTTGGCTCTTTTATGACTCGTGGACTTCAACTCCCAGAATTCCTGAGCCAGCTGTGCTGGCTCAGGAATTCTGGGAGTTGAAGCCCACAAGTCATAAAAGAGCCAAGGTTGCCTACCCCTGGCATAGGAGGCTGAAATGGGACAGGCTAGTGTGGGGCTCAGTGGAGTGGGGGCTTTTATCTTTTTATAAGAGGAAAAAAATCTGCTTCAGGTTTGTGGAAATGACTGTATTGTACCAGAGAATCATGTTGGTAAATTTGCATCAGATATTCAAACAAAGTCATCATCCAATCTGTAGAGGAGGTGTTGTATGAATCAGAAAAGCTGTTTTCTCCACCCTGCCCATTTTAAATAAGTTGCTACAGTTTTACAACCTTTTTGTGATGTCCTAATTCTTATGCTTTTAATTAATTAAATTAAAACATTTATATAGCCACCCATCTTGTAACCAGCTTGGGGTGACTCCCAATCAAAAGTTAAAACAACATATAAAATCATATTAAAATGATAAAACTAAACGTTTCATAAAACCTATATGAAATTTCGTTAACTGGATAAAATGATAACTAGAAAATAAAACGTGTCACATTCTTTGGGTGCCCCCTACTGGATTCCAAGTTTAAGATTACTGGTATGAACATTTCATCTATCTCATGATTCCATGAAAGCTTACATATATCTTCTTTTTTATTATTCTTTTAATATTCAAAAATGATAACAATTACTAATAAACACACACACACATATATATATAAAACAATCAATGAAATCTTAAAATTGATGTGTTCTGAAGAAATGGATTTTTAAACTGTAACATAGACATAAGGCTAAATTTCTAAAAAGGAGAACCCTTTTCCAAAGCAAGATTATTTATTATTATACCTTCAGATCAGTTTTGTCTCCTGGAAACTGGCACAGGGGGGTGGTTTTGCAACATTTTCAGAGGTGGTTTGCCCTTGCTCTCTCCTCAGGACTGGGAGAGTGACTGCCTCAAAAAAACCCTAACTGGCTTGATGCCTAAAAACCAGGATTAGAACTCAAGTCTCTTCATTTCTGAATGCTTTAATCTTTACATCAAACTGACTCGCAAAATGAAAATAGGTCATAAAATATAGAATTGGAAGGAGTAGCTCAAGCTTTTGAGTCCAACCCCTACTCAGCGCAGAAATCTAAAACCTCGAGATGATTATAAAGTATCCAATAAAAAGGAAACCCCCATGTCCGTAGGCAATTGTCCTCAATATCAAATTGTTCTTCCTATTAGTTTTCTATTCCTGTAATATACATAGTCCTCGTTTAGTGACTGCCACATACAATGACCATTTGCAGTTAGGAGTGATCAGAATGTATCTTTACAACCTGTCTTTGCATTTATGACCTTCACAGGTCTGTGGAGCAGAGAAAAACTGAAGTAAGATCGTGAGAAGAGTCACTATATTTCATTTAGTGACCACTTCACTTAACAATTGCTGGTCCCAATTGTGGTCTTTAAACGAGGACAACCTATATAAACCCAGTGTTCTCCTTCTTACACTATAGAATGATATAGAGCAGTGATGGCGAACCTTTTAGAGACCAAGTGTCCAAAAACTGGCCCCGGCCCTGCTCCACCCCCTGCCCTGCCCCCACCCTGC
>NW_015395371.1:8400-10271 GCF_001527695.2 Protobothrops mucrosquamatus | reverse complement strand
GGGGGGGGGAGACTGAACTAACCTTTTGGGTATCCAGTAAAGCTCGTTGAGGAGGGAGGCAAAAACCTGCTCCAATTCTTTCCCGCTGGGAGAGGTGGATTCGTTTACAATCTCTGGGTTGCTGTCACAGTTCCCAATAAGACAAGCAAAAGTCGGTCCGGCCCTTTGCAGGACAAGCCAAAAAGCTGCTGGTTTCTTCCTGATAATAATAATAATAATAATAATAATAATAATAATAATAATAATAATAATAATAATAATAATAATAATAATAATAATAATAATAATAAAGTTGGAAGGGACCTTGGAGGTCATCTAGTCCAACCCCCTGCTCAGGCAGAAAACCCTACACCAGTGTTTCTCAACCTTGACAGTTTGAAGATGAGTGGACTTCAACTCCCAGAATTCCTCAACCAGCCATGCTGGCTGGGGAATTCTGGGAGCTGAAGTCCACCCATCTTCAAGCTGTCAAGGTTGAGAAACACTGCCCTGCACCATTTCGGACAAATGGCTGTCCAGTCTCTTCTTAAAAACTTCCAGTGTCGGAGCATTCACCGCTTCTGGAGGCAGGTAGTTCCACTGGTGAATTGTTCTAACTGTCAGGAAGTTTCTCCTGAGTTCTAGGTTGCTCTGTTTGCAAAGGTCTCAAGTATCTGACTGGGACAACGCAGAGCGAGTGTCTCCAAAAAGATGATGCATTTAGCATTAAAAAAAAAAAAAAGGGTGGGGATGTTGGTTGATTTAAGGATGCAGGAATTCAAATCTGGAAGCCCTCTGGGTCAAAGTAACCGAAACAGCCCCCAAAAGGGCACAGCTAGATTTTTGAGTTCAAGGTTGCCTGCCTTGGATGTCACACTGGCTGACCTTAAAAAGCTCACTGGGAATGGATCGGGATACAACGCGGATGGGAGACCACAAGGAAATACTAGGGGGGGCTGTAGGCTAGCTCAAAGAGAGATACACTTGCATGACTTCAGCCCTAAAGACATCCAGCCGTGGAGTTTGGGTCTCCTGCTTGAGCCTAGAAGACCACCCAAGGTCCCTTCCAGCTCTGTTCTGATTGATTGATTGATTGATTGATTGTTTGTTTGTTTGTTTGATTGATTGATTGGATTCTTTAGCATTGCCTAAAGATGGTAGATTTCTGCCCTGGGGAGGGTTGGAATTGGGTTTTGAATGGCAGGCAAAAGGGAGAAAGAAAGAAAAAGGAAAGAATGCGATATTTCTTGCCGAGGGTCTGGGAACCGGTTCAGGGCCTGGGCGTGGGCGCTCTCCCTCTTCCCCCCCCTCCCCAAATCTAGCTTGGGAAAGGAAGGAGAGGCCCCTGGGGTGAACTCTGGGCTCCTTCCCAGTATGGCATTTCGGTTCTCAGGCCCTGGAATTCGTCCCTCGTGCCTCAAGGGTTAAGTTGGCTCCCGGGCCAGGAGATTCTTTTATTTATTCAAGGACCCCAGGCCTCTCCCGCCCGCCCTCGAAGCCCACTTTACGACCTGTGGGACTACAACTCCCAGAATCCCTGAGCCCCAACTTTGGGACCTGTGGGACTACAACTCTCAGAATTCCTGAGCCCCAACTTTGGGACCTGTGGGACTACAACTCCCAGAATTCCTGAGCCTTCTTCCTTCCCTTCTTCCTTTCTTCTTCCTTGTTCCTTCCTTCCTTCCTTCTTCCCTCCCTCCCTCCAGTCTTGTTCTTCCATCCATCCATCCATCCATCCATTGCTCCCTCCCGCCCTTCTTGTCCTTCCTTCCTTCCTTCCTTCCTTCCTTCCTTCCTTCCATCTCCCTCTCCCTTTTCTTTCTCTTTCTTCTTTTCCTCCTTCATTCTTTCCTTCTTTCCTCCCTCCCTCCAGTCTTGTTCTCCTTCCATCC
>NW_015395371.1:0-8392 GCF_001527695.2 Protobothrops mucrosquamatus | reverse complement strand
TTTCCTTCTTTCCTCCCTCCCTCCAGTCTTGTTCTCCTTCCATCCCTCCCTCCCTTCTTTTCCTTCCTTCCTCCCTCCCTCCCTCCCTATCTCCCTCTCCCTTTTCCCTTTTCTCTTTCTTCTTTTCCTCCCTCCCTCCCTTTCCCCCTCCCTCCCTCCCAATACTCTTGCCCCACTGGCAATAATAGCAGACGCTGACTTCTCATTGCTCCCACTGGACTCTGGCCCCGTCTCACCTCACCCATTTAGTTGTTGATATCTCTGCAGTTGACGATGTTGACAAACTAGCTAATTACATTATACAAGTGGGGAGAATTTTTAAAAGAAGATTAATGGAGAAAGACAGGTAAGCAGAGAGCAGGGATGACCACAAGAGAGGTCAAGACATTAAGACGGCACTGTGACTGCAGAATTGGAACTCACCTGCTTATTTCTCCATTGTGTCGCATATAAAATGCACATTGACAAGGACTTCAGTCGCACGCCGAATGGGGAATTCTGGGAGTTGAAGTCCGCACCGCTTCAAGTTGCCACGGTTGAGAAACACTGACCTAGATAGACAGATTACACAGTAACCAAGAAACTTAACTCCATTTGCACCATGCTGCAAATATTCCAGATGACCTGTAGGTGGCAGCAAAGAGTCAGGGATTCTGCATCTCTGCGCCGCCCTCTGATGGCCATCCAAAACTTTGCAGCCCCAATTTGGGATTTCTGCCAAGGCAAAGAGCGCATCCAGAATCATACCTTTGCGTGTCTGACTATGTGTTCTGTCCAGGTCCATCCAGCATCTCTGTGGGGTGCCAGGCCACACCTGAGCCATCATTAGGTGGGCAGGGCTGGCATAATCCAGCTGAGGATCGAGAAGCATGTATAGTTGCAGCCAACCAGATCGGAATGCCACTCTTCCCGCCAGCTGCCTCAAATTGGTACATTCCAAAATAAGAACCAGTTTGGTGTAGTGGTGAAGGCGTCAATCTAAAAACCAGCGGGCCGTGTATTCTAGTCCCTGTTTAGGCACAAAGCCATCTAGGTGACTTTGGGCCAGTCACTCTCTCTCAGCCCTAGGAAGGCGGCAATGGCAACCCACTTCCAAACAACCTTGCCAAAAAAACCTGCAAGACACTAGGTCTGACAACTGCCAGACGATTATATGTAGCTCAAGGTTAAAATGTGGAATCATTAGTGCTGTCTGAGCTTGGTTGTTTCTTTGCAGATGTTTCAATACACAACTAAATAGCATCAGCGCTCCCTATTTATTTAGTAGCTTGTCCTGACAATGTGGGTGGAGTGTGTGGTTTTCTTCCTGGTAGTTCCTTGATTAAAGCATTGTTTTCTGCTAGATGGTTTGTCTGGTATTAATCCCCGTTTATCTGGGGGCTGAGTGCTGAAAAGGATGCCTTGTTTCCTTCTTAGCTTTTTTATTGTCTCTTTTGAATGGTGTGCAAATATGATTTATCTCTCTTGGTTGTTGGTGGCTGATTAGTCTGAGCTTCCAGGAATTGCCTAGCGTTTTTTTTTGGGGGGGGGGGGGGTTAGCTTGTTTTAGGATGCTCACACTTTCCCAGTTGAAGCTACAGTTGAGTCTATCCATGTGTTGTGAGATTAAGAAGTTTTCATCCTGTCTTCTGACTGGTCGTTGGTGTTCATGGAGGCCCACTGCTAGTCTTCTGCCTTTCTGTCCTGTCCCCGTCCTTACACTGTATGTTGTAGTTCAGCGGTCCCCAGCTTGGCGGCCGGCTGGGTTGGGGGAGAGGGGAACTGGACGGTGCAAGCAACAGGCCAGCACTCATGCACATGCAGCCCAACTCGCATGAGCAGCGGGCCAGCACGCATGCGCCTGCACACGCACCTCGACTGCAAGTAGAGTTGCACGTGCATGCTCATGCGTGCCAGCCTACCACTCTTGTAAGTTGAGCTGCACGCATGCGAGTTGAGCTGCACGCATGCGAGTTGAGCTGCACGGTTCCGAATAGGCCACGGCCCAGGGGGTTGTGGACCCTGTTGTAGATGACTCCTGTTTTTTCTTCTGGGGCTGCTGGCTCTTTTGGTTTACTTAAATTGTTTTGGAAGGGTTACGATGTGTGTTACGATGATATTGTATGGTTATAATGATCTGTTAGAAGTCTCTGAGGTGTTTTTGATATATGTCTTGTGTTAGTTGTCCTGTATTGGGTTGAGTGGTTAAGCACTTTTCATTAAAGTCACGTGGCTTTCCGTTTTGTGGTGCAGGTGCTCCATTTCCTTTTTCTGGGTTTCCGCAGTGCGCTTGACCACAATTAAAACCAGCAACTCGGTCCCTAAGCAAAACCACTGCCGTGCTTACAGACTGACTTTGGCTTTCCTTTTCTTTACACACCTGCAAAAGACATACATGCAAGGACTGGTTGCGAAGTTACTTCTTCATCGCCGTCGTAACTGTGAACGGTCCCTAAACGAGACAGGCGCTAAATGAGGATGAGTTGTATAGGCGAATCCTCCGGATCCTGCAGATCTGAGAGCTAAATTCCTGGTTGCTGTTGCGATGTGGTGCTACCCTCTTCTCCTAATTTGAGGATTTCAACCTATTCTCTTTTTCCCTCCTAGCTGGATACTTCCAAGAAAGTCCTTCAAACTTGACCTCGTCTTTGGGGAAGGACGTAAAACTCTCCTGCTCCATCCTGGCCCTGGGTGAGGCACCGGAGATCAGCTGGCTGAGGGATGGAGAGGCCTTCGAATTTGCTGATAGTAACCAGATGCAGGTGCCTTTGGAAGAGGGCGAATGGGAGACCACCAGCGAACTGAGGTGAGCCTCCGAGAGCTTGGCTGGCAGGGTTGATGGGCCAGACTGTCTGCTTGTTCCCCATATTTATTATTTTTACAAATAATTCAAGGTAGCAGACATAGCCCAAACATCTTCCTCCTCCTATTGTTCCCACAATGACAACTCTGTGAGGTGGGTTGGTGGGAGGAGAGAGAGAGAGAGAGAGACTATCCAAAGGGTTGATTGATGTTGTGGGGGGTCAAAAGGGGCTCAATAAATGACTGGGGATCAATAGGTGATTAATCAATGGGGGCTAGTGGAAGATCAGAAGATGTAAAGCAGGGGTAGTCAACCTTGGCTCTTTTATGACTCGTGGACTTCAACTCCCAGAATCCCTGAGCCAGCATGGCTCAGCTTGGAAACCTCTCCCTTTCCCCTCAGCGTGGCTGGCTCAGGAATTCTGGGAGTTGAAGTCCCCGAGTCATGAAGGGGCCATAGTTCCCCCATTCTGGCTGAGGAATTCTGGGAGTTGAAGTCCACAAGTCATGAAGCGGCCATAGTTTCCCCATTCTGGCTCAGGAATTCTGGGATTTGAAGTCCACGAGTTATAAAAGAGCCAAGGTTGCCTACCCCTGAGTTAGACAGTCACTTGTCTGAAATGATATAGGTTCTCCTGCTTGAGCAGGGGGCTGGACTAGAAGACCTCCATGGTCCCTTCCAGCTATTCTAAATGGGCAGTGGCTGGGAGCGATGGGCTTTGAAGTCCAAGGGAACCAGGAGGCCAGACCAGACCAGAGATGGCCATTTTTGACCTGAAATGGAAGCGACAGCATCATCTTAGCATAGGCAAAGTTCAGATGAAGATCGGATGGTGGCCCTCCTCCACGTGAACAAGTCCTTCTCTTCCTCATGGAAATGGGGGGGGGGTCTGCCTGCCTGCCTGCCTGGGGAGGGGTGCCTTGAAGTCTGCTAGCTGGTTTAGTATGACTCATGGGAAATATTAATTCCAGTTGCTCAACGGCAATGCTGGAGATCTGGGTGGAAGTCCAGCTGGCTGGTGCCTTCTGCCTCACGTGCCTTTCTCCGGCTTTCTGGACCCACGGGCCAAGTCACGTGGGGAGGGGACACTCACTAGGAGCCTGTGAGGGGTGTGCATTATGTGTGTGATTGTTCACTCTTGGCACCGTTTTCTCCTGCCTCTCTCCTTGCGGCATCCCTTTGGGCTGAGAGACAAGGATTGGGTTCCCTCAGCATCCTAAATTTTAATCTGGCTTGTTTGGTTTGCAAGGGTGCCTCACGGATGAAGATAGCCTATTCTGGTTTGTTCAGAAGCCTCCGTTTCGGGCAGTGTGTGAGTTCCCCCCATCATAGTTTGTCTCACAACCAATGCTTCCCCAAACATCCCTTCATTACCCAAAACCAAGGGTAGGCAACCTTGGCTCTTTTATGACTCGTGGACTTCAACTCCCAGAATTCCTGAGCCAGCATGAGGGAACTATGACTTGTGGACTTCAACTCCCAGAATTCCTGAGCCAGCCATGCTGAGGGGAAAGGGAGAGGTTTCTAAGCTGAGCCATGCTGGCTCAGGAATTCTGGGAGTTGAAGTCCACAAGTCATGAGGGGGCCATAGTTCCCTCATGCTGGCTCAGGAATTCTGGGAGTTGAAGTCCACGAGTCATAAAAGAGCCAAGGTTGCCTACCCCTGGCCTAGGCCTGTATTTCTCAACCTTGGCCATTCGGAGATGGGTGGACTTCAACTCCCAGAATTCCTGAGCCAGCATGGCTCAGCATGGAAACCTCTCCCTTTCCCCTCAGCATGGCTGGCTCAGGAATTCTGGGAGTTGAAGTCCACGAATCATAAAAGAGCCAAGGTTGCCTACCCCTGCCCAAAATCTTTTATCAAAAGGAACTTCAAGGATTGGTCTAAGTTCCTGTCCTTCAGTACGTTTAGTTTTTTTTGCGCTGAATCTTCTTTCTGACCCCATGAGGAATAGAAACTTGATTTTTTAAAATGAAAGCAAATACCTTTAGGACATGCTAGCTGGGGAATTCTGGGAGTTGAAGGCCACACATCTTCAACTTCAAAGTTGCCGAGGTTGGACACCTCTGCCTGTTAAATTTTTATCAAGGAGGTGGACGGCTTGCCTCCAAAAGTTGTAGGTGCTCCATCACTGGAGCTTTTCAAGAAGAGATTAGATGGCCATTTGTCCAGAATGGCGTAGGGTCTCCTGCTTGAGACCCCGGGGGTTGGACTAGAAGACCTCCAAGGTCCCTTCCAACTTTGTTATTCTGTGAAAAGAAATGCCTTCAGTTTAGATTCGATGTGGCTTTCTGAAATTGACTTTGCCTGTTCGTTATGTGGGATCAGCGAATCTGTGTTGTTGTTTTTTGTTTTTAAAACTTAACTTTCTTTTTCACGATTTTCTTGCGCTTGGGGGTGTTGGCAGCCTTGGGCTCCGTTGTGATAAACAGCCTGGGGGGGGGGGGTGGAAACAGCTTTTGCTGAAGGAAACAAAAATGGTTTTAAGGAACTGCCTGTGAGGCGAACCTTCCAAGCAAGCAGAATCAATTCTGCGTTTTTTCTGTGCTGACCTTGCAAGATGGGAAATAGAGGCAGGGAGTCATCCTGAGGAAGGAAACAAAAGAGGAAAGAATCCTGATTTTAAATGAGTAAAAGTTCCTGACCTTTTCTTGATGATAAAGGCTTAACCCCCCCCCAAAAAAAACCCTTGAAAACTTTCCCTAAGTAGCTGTAAATGGTTTCCGGTTGCATCAGACTGCGATTCCCTTGTCTTTCACTGGCTTTGTCCAAGCCCTTGCGTTGGCTGCAGCTGTGGCGAGGGGCAAGGGAGGTCAAAAAAGTCAAGATGGCACCCCAATCAGGGCAATCAAAAGGCGTCCTGTTGTTTTTTTTTCAAATGCACCACAGCTGCTTTGTTTAAAGAGCGGCTTGGTCTCTGGGGATGTTAAACCTTGGAATTATTTTTTCCTCCTTTCAGCTAACATTATTTTTGACCCTCCGGATCCGGCCCCCAGGGGGTCTTGGGGACCACTGGTCAGAAAAAGACCGTGGCAAATCTCATTCCCTCGAAGCCGTGGGGTGGAGACCCTTCGTGCTGAGGCTTTGCCAAGGCCAGGAGGATCCTTAATCAGTGCACAGACCTTGACTTACGACTGTTCGTTTAGTGACTGGAGTTCAAAGTTACAACGGCGCTGAAAAAAAGTGACCTATGACCCTTTTTTCACACTTAACGACCGTCGCAGCATCCCCGTGGTCACGCGATCCAAATTCGGATGCTTGGAAACTGCTTCATATTTATGATGGTCGCATTGTCCCGGAGTCACGTGATCCCCCTTTGCGACTGTCTGACGAGCAAGGGAATTCTGGTAGTTGTAGTTCACATATGCTGTCCAGGGAATTCTGGGAGTTGAAGTCCATATACTGTATGCTGGCTGGGGAATTCTGGAAGTTGTAGTTCACATATGCTGGCTGGGTGAATTGTGGGAGTTGAAGTCCACATACGCTGTCCAGAGAATTCTGGGAGTTGTAGTTCACATATGCTGACTGGGTGAATTCTGGGCATTGAAGTCCACATACCCTGTCCAGAGAATTCTGGGAGTTGTAGTTCACATACGCTGTCCAGGGAATTCTGGGAGTTGCAGTCCACATACGCTGTCCAGGGAATTCTGGGAGTTGTAGTTCACATACGCTGTCCAGGGAATTCTGGGAGTTGTAGTTCACATACGCTGTCCAGGGAATTCTGGGAGTTGTAGTTCACATACGCTGTCCAGGGTATTCTGGGAGTTGAAGTTCACATATGCTGTCCAGGGTATTCTGGGANAGGGAATTCTGGGAGTTGCAGTCCACATACGCTGTCCAGGGAATTCTGGGAGTTGTAGTTCACATACGCTGTCCAGGGAATTCTGGGAGTTGTAGTTCACATACGCTGTCCAGGGAATTCTGGGAGTTGTAGTTCACATACGCTGTCCAGGGTATTCTGGGAGTTGAAGTTCACATATGCTGTCCAGGGTATTCTGGGAATTGCAGTCCACATACGCTGTCCAGGGAATTCTGGGAGTTGTAGTTCACATATGCTGTCCAGGGTATTCTGGGAGTTGCAGTCCATATACGCTGTCCAGGGTATTCTGGGAGTTGAAGTTCACATATGCTGTCTAGGGAATTCTGGGAGCTGAAGTCCACCCATCTTAAAGTTGCTGAGGTTGAGAAACACTGGTTTAAGTTTGATAAACCAGCTCAGGCCTGCATTTCACCCGTATCAAGCCTCGTGGACAACGCAACCTACGCTCCAAGCCGCTTTGCTGACCAATCTCCCCGTCTCTTCCACCCTCCCATCTTCCCCTCCCTCCAGCATCTCTTCCCTCCAGCTTTCTGACATGGGAAATTACCAGTGTGTGGCCTGGGTGAACGGATCTGAAATTGTTTCCGAAGGAGCTTATCTGAAGTTAGAAGGTAAATGTAATATTTGAGGGGGGGGGGAAAGTCCCCTGCAGAGACCTGGGGGAGGCACAGCCATGCTGCAGAAATTGGGAATTTTGCTCGCTGGTGGCCTTAAGGAGCAACCAGAATAAATACTCAGAGGTTTAATTCCCTTTAAATTATTGGTTTTTTTACAAATATCATCCATTACTCTGGGACTTTGTTGTCTAACAGGGCTCCCAGGTTGAGAGAAATTATCTCAGCAGTGATTGTCAAGCCTGGGGACTTGAAGAGGGGTGGACTTCAACTCCCAGAATTCCCCAGCCAGCAAAGCTGGCTGGGGAATTCTGGGAGTTGAAGTCCACCCCTCTTCAAGTCCCCAGGCTTGACAATCACTGTCTTCATTCCTTCATAGGACTAAGCCAAGATCTGCTTGTTTTGGATATTGTTGACCACGCCATCCTGGTTTGGCTCACCCCCCCCACACACACACACAAGCTAAGCCATAGTGTTCTTTATCTTTGTCTCGTGTGAACCATCCCACCATGGCTTGCTGTTGCCATCAGGGCTTATTCAACCAAGAGTGGTTTAGCATTGCTTGTGAACCCAGCCGATGCTGGGCTCGTTTGCTCAAGCTGTTTCCTTCTCTCTTGTGGCCAGGTCTCCCCTTTTTCTCCGAGGAGCCCCAAGACCTGGAGATCACGGCCGATACCCCGTTCAACCTCAGCTGTGGGGCGCAGGGACCCCCCGAGCCTGTCTTGGTGATCTGGTTGCAGGACAGCGTTCCCCTTAACTCGCTGGCGGATCCCCTGGCCCAGACCCCGTCCGTCTTGGGGGTGAGAGGTGAGTCAGCTCAGGCCATGCCCGCTTCTTCTTCTTCTGCTCGCAAACTGACACCTTTCAAAAGGCAGCAGCTGCCAGGGTGGGGTTAAGATTTCACCCAGGACAGCTGAGACGACATCCATGCTCAACCACAGCTAGGCCTCCACTTACAACAAGCAGCGTGTGTGGCAAATTACAACCGTAGCTTAAAGGTTGGTATTTGATTAGAGACAAATGGCTTGTTAACAATTCCTCTGAATTCCCTTCCCCTTCCTTCCTTCTTCCTCTCCTCCCTTCCTCCCTTCCCCTTCCCTTCTTCCTTCCTTCCTTCCTCCTGCCTTTCTCCCTCCCTCCCCTTCTCTTCTTCCTTCCTTTCTTCCTTCCTTCCT
>NW_015395370.1:14215-17511 GCF_001527695.2 Protobothrops mucrosquamatus | reverse complement strand
GGGCCTTCCTCCAGGCCTCTGAGGCCCAGAACGGAGGTCATGGGCGGTGACTATGTTCTTTCTGAGGTCTGTTTTGGGCCTCGAAGGCCTCCTCCAGGCCTCTGAGGCCCAGAACGGAGGCCGGGGAGGCAGCCATGTGATTCTGGAGGTCCATTCTGTGCCTTGGAGGCCTCCCTCTGTTCTTGCCGGGAACAGAGAACGAAACAGGCTGGAGAGGAAACATCTTCACAAGGTAATGATGACCCGGTGCGGCAGGATAGGCGGAGAAGCAATTGTGAGTCCCCAGGGGAGGGAGCATAAGGTATTTCAGTGAGTCAGGGGAGGCCTTGGGTGGTCTGAAGATGGCCTGTTCCATAACTAGGGCCCCCCAAGGCCTTCCACACCCTGAGATACCTCATGTTCACTTAACAAGCCGCACATTCGCCCACGCATTAAATTAGCAAATGTGTGGGCGAAAGCTGGGAGTGAATCGCATTTAAGTTACGAGATTCACTCCTACGAATCCTCGAGTTACAAAGAGAATGGGCAGGCTCCATTACATTTGTAACTCGAGGACTATCTGTATGCCGTTATTCTTGTTTGTTTATTTTCTAAGAATGAGTTTTGGATGTATGTAGTACTGGAGACATTCTTGGAAAGACAGCTATACTAGAACCCAATCCCTTGCTTCCTTTTTTTTCAAATTAAAACATCTTTATCTCGGATGGATAGTTGTCAGAGATAAGTTTCTGCTTGTTTTCTATACTGGATATAATAAACCTTAGAAGTTTTTCTGATTTTTAAATCAAGGTGCTGACCTCTTTGTCCTCTTTTTTTAAAAGACTTATCATCATGATGTTAACAACTTATTCAGAGATGTGAACGTATAACTAAAAAAAAATAGACTCACTTGATAATTCCTCCCTTTGTGTGAGTTGATTTTATCTTGTGTTAGAATACTGGTGACATACTTAAGTACGTAATCTAAAATACATTCACAGTATTCTTTTCTTGCCTATTTCTTGCGGTGGTGGGGCACTAGTGAATACTCACACATTTTTTTTCCACTTGACAAAGCTGCTTTAACAGAAGAAGGAAGAATTAGGCTGATAATAATAAGATAGCTGTTTCAGTTTGAAACAAGAAAATTTATTTTAAAAGACTAAATGTACTTTTGAATAAGAACTGCTAAATATATATATCCAAGTTTGTTTCACTCCTGGATTATACATGTCTGATAATTTTATATGTATTTTTCAGAAAATAAGCATCAAACGAATATATTGGGGTCTACTTCTAGTTAAGGGCAAAACATTTAAATTTGTCATTAGTCAAATATATACTTGATAAACATTAGTGACCAACCAATTTACAGTTTGAGACTTTGTTACATGAACATAAATGCTTAGCTTTGCAAAAAAAACTTTTAATCAAATACCATCTCCCAATGAAAATCTAGGCTATATAACACATTTTCTATCTGAGCAGCAAGCTTGGAACAAAATTCCAGAATACATAATTTCAATGAAAAGTGAAAATGCTAAGAGCTAAAGCTGATGGAGTAAGAATAAATGGTTCCCAATGGACTAGAAAGGTTTGATATATAAACCTATCTCAGCAGTCCAAGTTAACCAACAAGTATCCATTAATTTGAAAAGACAGGAAGAAACAGCTGAGAATTTAAACTCCAGAGCATATATTTTATAAGCACACTGAATTCTTTGTTAAAATAAAGCTTCATACACATCAACAACATTCTAATATGGCCAAGAAAGTAAAACTAAGTCAAGCCAAAAGCTGAATAGGGGTTAAATGTCGGGAAAGCTGTGATTTACTGCCAACTCCAAGTGTAAACCTGACAGAAATTATATTGGATAAAAGAAAAATGCCTAAGGTACAACACTATTTTCTAATTATAAACAGTAGAGGAAAATGGCTCATTCATAAGACATGCAGTTACCTACTCTTTGGGGAAAATTAATAGAGTGTTGAAAAACCAGACTGTAGGCTTAAAAAATCCAAAAAAATGAAGTGGGAAAAGTTTGCCAATTTTAGGTTATTATAATTTGTGAATTACCAAATAAGTTGTTTGCAAGCCAAATTTTAAACTTCCAAAGCCCCATTTGGTTGGCAGCTACAGGCTGGGGAATTGGTAAGTAGCCTTTTGGCTACAATGAGTATAACTCTAACCCTTGTTTGATTTTCATTCTGCATGGGATTGTACCATGTATTTACTGTGATGCACAAAGAAGTCCAAACGAAAAGCTGTCACTTGCCTTTTCCTTAGAGAACCTCTAAGAATCTATCCTCATCACCTGTTCTTGGCCCTGACTCTAAATAGAGCTAGCCCTAACCCTAGTTTCATTTCCATGGGCAAACAGATTTTACCAAATATTTTACTGTGGTGCACAGACAGGTCAGAACGAAAAGCTATCACCTGTCCTTTCCATAGACAACCTCTAAGAATCTTTCCCCAACACGTTTTTGGCCTCAGTCTAAACAGAACTAACCCTAATCCTAACCCTAGTTTGATTTCCATGAGCGATGGGATTTTACCATATATTTTACTGTGGTACACAAATAACTCAGAACGAAAAGCTGTCACCTGCCCTTTCTAAGAATCTTTCCCCAGCACCAGTTTTTGGCCCTGACTCTAAAAAGAGCTAACCCTAACCCTAATCCTAGTTTGATTGAGTCTAAATAGAGCTAACCCTTACCCTAACCCTAGTTTGATTTCCATGGGCCATGAGATTTTACCATGTATTTTACTGTGGTGCACAGTGCACAGACAAGTCAGAACGAAAAGCTGTCACCTGCCCTTTCCATAGAGAACCTCTAAGAATCTTTCCCCAACACGTTTTTGGCCTCAGTCTAAATAGACCTAACCCTAACCCTAGTTTCATTTCCATGGCAATGGGATTTTACCCAGTTGTGGGATTCAGCCAGTTCGCACCAGTTTGGCAGAACCAGTAGCTAATTTTTTGTTGCCCAGGCCCAGAATGGACTTCTGGAAGTGGCATCCACACAGAGAACCAGTTGTTCACCTATTTGAATCCCACCACTGATTTTACCATGTATTTTACTGTGATGCACAAAGAAGTCAGAACGAAAAGCTTTCGAGAGACTTCCGGTGGCAGGCGATTTCGCTGGTCGCAGCTGTTTGCTGCCTCCCGCCTGTTTTGCGTAAAAGCCGGTTTGACAGCCAGCATCAGCTGTCAAACGGCTTGATACCTTTCCCCTGGGCATAAGGGGATCGGTGAGCTGCCCGGGGTAGGAGTTGAGTTCCCGAGTCGTCCTATATGGACGATGTAGGCGAG
>NW_015395370.1:0-10272 GCF_001527695.2 Protobothrops mucrosquamatus | reverse complement strand
TGATAAACAGAGGTCAAGCCCTGCATAGCTGGTGAGACTTTTCAAGTAAGAACAAGACAGATTTCAATCAGGTATTTTTTAATACTTTCCCGGGGTAAATACAAAATTCTGGAAACTGTAATAGGAATTTCCAGTTTATAGTTAATTAATGAAGGTGGAATCTCTTTGAAATACTCTTTCCCAAAATATCTCCCCACTTGGGCTGATCTTTCGTTTATAAGATAATCTAACAACAGATTTGATCCTGCTTTTCTAGTCCTTCCCTAGTCTCCCATATCACATTGGAAAAAGCAATGATGTTTCTCTCTACTATTTCCTTTTTGCCCTGTGAAAGAAATTGAATCCCAAACCATATGAATACAATTCATAACTGTTGCAAATAGCCAGCCAATATGCACAAAACTGCAGCTTTCCTGCCAGTCTAAATAGTAGAAATGATTTAAGTTTGAACACACACCTTCACTCAGGTATGGGCTGCAATATACATGCTAAGCAAATTATTTCAACTGCTCAACGGATTTGTTTTTTTAAGAGGACAAAAGCAGAACTCTGGGGGCACAGAACAAAAAGTTTCTGTGTCTGACCTAGGAAAAGACAAGGGAAGAAGCAGCAGAGACTGCTCTGGGTTCAGGTTATGGTTGGAAGGGAAGCAGGGATGGAGGGAGGCAGGAACAGAGAGGAAGAAACCCTTCCGCACCCCTTCTGACCCATGCCACCACCACCCACATGCCCCAATCTGTGCTGCCCCATGTACCCTTCCCTGACCCACACAGCACCTCTTGACTGCTCCTCACGTACCCTCTTCAGCCCACACCCCTCCCATGTGTCTTTCATGACCCTTGCAGCACCTCTTGGGCACCCCCAAATTGGACTTAAAATTTCCTGTTGACTTCTCCACCGACTTTCTCCCTGCAAACTACTCACAAGCAAATTAAATGAGGAAGCTGGCAGGAATTTTAGTCTGGGAGGGGAGAGGGAAAATAGAAAGGAAGAAAATGATAGAATGACAGGGAGGAAAGGAAGGGAGGGAGGGAGGGAGAGAGAGAGAGAGGGAGGGAGGGAAAGAGGAAGGGGAGAGAAGGGGAGGGAGAGAAGAAGAGTGGATTACCAAAATTTCCTGGCAGCTTCCTACAAGAAAACTCAACAAGGAAGTTGGAAGTTGCTCCCATTGCCATTTTTGCTCTTTCATGGCCATTCTGTTCTTCCATTTAGGAAAGGAGATATATCTGAAACGATGACCCAATGGGGCTCATGTTGTCGAGTAAATTTTAATTTTGTTTACATTTTATGAGATTGATTTACCTCAAATTGGAGGGAGGGAGGGATGAAAGTCTTAGTCACATGTTTCTGTTACAGGACCAGAAGGACACAGTAGGTTGTGGGAACCCCTTTCTCTCACATAATGGGGTTGGAAGTGGACATTAGTTGAGACACCCGCTGAAAGAGAGTTGAAGGTAGGAGCTAGGAGGCAGAATCAGGATGTGCTGATGCAATAGGTTTCTGAGGGAGATTTCACATCCCCAACTTTTCTTTCTATGTACCAGAAATGCTGCTATAGTTACCGTGCAGTCTTGTTGGGTTTTCTGTTATTATAGTAGAACATATTCTCAGATTTTGTGTATACTCCCGTATTTTTGAAGAAAGAAAAACTCATTTCAACTGATCCATTCCTGAGTGTTCTCCCTCCTCAATTTAATTAGGTGTTAGTTAACCAATGAAAGTAAATGAGAAAAGTGTTCTTCTAAATATTTTTTCCCATAAACAATTTATAGTCAAGTAGTTTCATGTCCATAGAGAAATTAGCAGTGAAAATACCACCTATACCAGTGGTGACGAACCTATGGCCCGCGTGCCAGAGGCGGCACTCAGAGCCCTCTCTGTGGGCACACACGCCATGCCCTGGAAATGGCAACCGTCCCTCTTCAACCAGCCACCTGTTAACTCACCAAGGTCCCATGTGGCTGAATGCATGGCTGGTTTCCCTCCCCAGCATCTCGTCCCTCCTGGCCTCGCATGCTCTCCTTTTCCTAGCACAACCTACTGCATTGCCTCTTCAGCTGTCAGCCGGCCATCCAGCTCAGAGGCGGCTTCTCTGAACTGCTGGCGATGGGCTGCGGAGCCCCAAAGTGTGCCGATCGAGGGGCCCCCATGTCAGCCCCCATGCACTCGCTGGCCTATGTGTGTGGGGGCCGATGGTGTCAGGCAGCAGCTGCCCCATCCCCTGCCTCGCCTTACCCTGTGGCAATGGCACCCCCACCCTGCCTCACCTCGCCTTGCCTCATCCCGCAGGACGAGCCTCCTGCCCATCGCCCCACCAGCCAGAGCCCCCCTGAATCTCCCCCAACCCTGCCTGGCCCCCACAGGCGTCCCTCCCCATGAGCAACATCGAGGTGGCCATGCCCACCTTGACCACACCCACCCAGACTGCCATGACCACCACAGCCATGCCCACCCATGGGCCATGCCCACCCAGTGGGCCACACCCACCCAATGGGCCACATCCACCTGGCACCCGGCGATAAATAAGTGGGTTTTGGGTTGCAGTTTGGGCACTGGGTCTCTAAAAGGTTCACCATCACTGACCTATACCAAGAAATGCACATCTAAAAATTAAATAAAGTATATCTTAGAAATCCAGAATTAAAATTGTATTTAAACATGTTGATTTCAAAAACAAGTTCGCAGCCCTTTATTTATCATTTAGCAGAAAATACTGTTTTCTTGTGAATCAAGAAAACAGTACAATTCTTTTATGAACTCCAGACTTTTTTCATCTGGCAATGTTCCTGTACTTCTGTTTGTTTTAAAAATAGGAACACAGCACAACTACTTTTTATTCTTTCAACAAATAAAAGAATACAACAACACATTTGTAAATGTTTGGAATCACTTCACATCCTCATCAGTCACAGCAAAGAAATATAAAAAAAATCCTCTTGAATTCTGTATTGAATCCAAGATAATAAATACAAAATTATACAAGCAGGCTAACATGTGCCTATTGGCCTATATTTTAGCAGTGTATTGATACCTCTTTTCTTCTGCGCAGCTGATTAAAGGCAACCAATCACTCACATTGAAAGCCTGTAGTAGTATTTCCATGGGTGAGTGATTTTGAAGTGCAACTTCTAAAGGCTGCTGATAATTAATAATTTGGAAATGTGTCACTTTATTTAATTAGTGAGTTATTTTTATATCAGAAAGGAAGAAACCACAAAGGAAGTAAATTGTGCATGATTGTTTACTGTAAGGATTTTTGAGCTACCTTTTAACCATGCCAACAAAGCTGCTTTCAAGGCTTTGCACAAGCATTCAAAAGATATTACATATTTTGCCCTCCCTTTATTTACACCCATCATAAACAGCAACAACAAAGGCACTGATGATGTGCTGTGTTCTTTGATACAGAACACTGTCTGGCAGCCTGTTGTCTTTTGCCATTTCTTTCTCTGCTGTTGCTCAGAGAGATGATACTGGCTTGCTTATTTTTCAGCAATTCTTTACCAGAAAAAAAACATAAACGTTCTTGAATGGCTGAATTAACATATAACAAATGTAGTCTGTAGTTCTTTTGATATACGGTGTAGCTATGAGTTATAAAGATAGTGATTAGCTTCAGATGAATTATTTGCCCATGGTTCTTCGAAACATGACTGACTCAGTCAAATAATTTTTTCTGGGTTCACATGACTCATTGTATGATAAACTAATCTCATAGCCCAGGTTCACATAATCCATTAGACCAGTGTTTCTCAACCTTGACAATTTTAAGGCATGTGGACTTCAATTCCCAGAATTCCACAGCCAGCATTGCTGGCTGTGGAATTCTGGGAGTTGAAGTCCACATGCCTTAAAATTGTCAAGGTTGAGAAACACTGCATTAGACTACGATATAATTAACTAGTTTGTGATTTGATGTGTTGAATATATAAAACCAACAGTCATGATGGCAATGCACCTTCCATAAGGGAGGCACTATTCCTGGGATTATAAATTACTAGAAGTTATCAGTTGTGTTGGTCACTTTTCCGTAAGTATTCAGTTATATGTTGTAGGAACTCAGGCAGCTAAATATTGGATAGGTTTTTCTTTCAGACTAAACAAGGTACCAAAGAGACGGGGACTATTTGGGGGGGGGGGAAATCACTCTGGTTCCATGCAAGAAAAAGCAAATTAGTTCACAGCGAAAAAAAGATTGTCCGTCTTAAAAATATCCAGGTTTATATGGGAGGAAATAGTAGGAAGGCTAATGGCAAAAGTCTTTCAGATGTTTTAATGGTTATAATTTAAAGAAACACTGTAATATCAAGAGTGATTTATAAAAGAGTTATGGTAATTTCATAGTATATAAATGTGTTCCTAAAGATTGGTTGATGGAAGAGCAAAATGCTTTACAGTTATATATGAAAACTGAATCCACCAAAAAGTTGAGTCATATTTAGGTTTTATTTATTTAGAAGACCTTAGTGGAGAAGCTTGAATTATTTGAATTGGATTGAAGGAAGCTGACTTATTGAAATCAAGGTATCTATATCGAACTTCACTTATTTCAATAGTTCCTTCTTAAAAACTCTGTATTAATCTATTAGCTTTCAAATTTAGCCCACATCAGCTTCACGCAGCAGATGAGAAAAATCTTGCTCACCTTCCCATGCTGAAATTTACAGCTGTTGGAATTTATCAGATGGTGAACAAATAATCTGGCTTGGTATTTCAAAGATTCCTATGGCATAAAGGTGAAACACAGTAAGAAAAGCAATGTTCAACTTCTCTGGCAGGAAATTTCCATAATCTTTCACAATTAATATAAATGAGCAATCTCACCTAATAACAAAATGAGAAATTAAATAAAAATAGAATTGATTTTTTTCCTGCCATCACAACTAGAAGCCATTGATAGAGAAAAACATAGAAGATAATGCTGATTATTTTTTTTTTACAGCCAGGTGTTTGCTTCAAACTAGTACCTAATTCCAATTCTTCAAATATAATGTTCCTTTATTTGTCCAGCATCTTCCATTCAGTTTCACTGAATGGCCCTCTTGAGTTCTATTATTAAGAAAGAGAGAGAAAAAGGTGAGTAATTTTTTGTCATCATTGCCATTGAGGATAAATACTAAAAACAAAAATATAAAAAGAGTGGCCCAAGGATTCCATTAGCCAACCAAACCTTGATCTCCTCCAGCCCATGTGCAAAGGGTTGCAGCTCACATTTTAGGAAACCGGAATGATAATTAAACTAAATGAAGTGTAGTTGTCTCTCAAGCGCTCTCCCATGAATCTTGTCATAATCCACTTTTGGAATATAGAATAGATCTTACCATGTTCCCAAGACTTGATACCATCTTGGGTAAATAGAAATTAATATTCTGATTGACAGCTAAGCCATAATCTATGGATAAGAAATTGTGTTTTGAAGAGGACTCTTCTGCAAGGCTCTATTCTAGCCTTCCTTAATCTAGATTCATTCCAGTTTATAGGTTTTAACTTTTAGAATTTTCTAGCCAGCATGGCCACTGTTCAAAATATTACATCTTTTATTTCACTCATAAGACTGTACAAATATAATTTTATGATTGATGCTCTATGTCTTGAATTCTCCACTCTTTCTCTTATTATTCATTAACTTATTGGGTATCATTCATATTTACCTCTTGTATACATCACCCTGCTTCCAATAAAACATCTATACTGGAGCTCCCCAACCTTTCCGGGTTGGCGGCCCAGAGGGAAAGGGAGGAGCAGGGAAATGTACGCACGCATATGGGCATGGTGGCAGCACTAGCGCTTGCGCATAAGCACAAGCGGGCCGCACACATCTATGGTGGCACTGGTGGCAGCACTGGCGCACTCACGCGGCAGCACTAGAGTGAGTGCGGAGGGTGCGTGCACATGTGCGCAGTTGCCAGCCATTCCCGTGGCCTGGTGGCCAACAGACCATGGACTGGCACTGGGCCACGGCCCATAGGTTGGGGACCCCTGATCTATATTAGCTTAAGGCCTGTCTCCAACGCTATTACAGATTTTCTGGAGTGCTGATCAAAATGATTTATAATCTGAAAGTGTATTAGGACATTTTTACTGATCTGTTTCTTCCAAAGTTGTTGAACTGTGTCTTCCCCCCACCCCCAAATGGCTTATTATCATAGCTTGATCAACAAGGTCAAAAATAAGCCTGCAATAATTTAGGTTAAGTTAGGTTTTGTTGTTGTTTTTAGTTGCGAAGTCATGTCCGACCCATCGCGACCCCATGGACAACGTTCCTCCAGGCCTTCCTGTCCTCTACCATCTTCTGGAGTCCATTTAAGCTCACGCCTACTGCTTCGGTGACTCCATCCAGCCACCTCATATGTTAGGTTAGTCATCATGTTTTCTACAAATACAGGTATCAACTTGACTATTACATCTTGCACAACAGAACAAGGAGTTTGAATGTTAGAGTTCACCTTTAATTATTCAACCGAGAGCCCCAATTTCATTAACCTGAGCAATTCTGCATAAAGATCTGATTAACTTTTATAGATCATTTAGCAGTAAATATATAAAAGTAAATATATAATCAACAGAGACATCAACAGAGATTCCTTTGACTAAAATCTGTTTGCTTTTCTTTTTTAGCATCACTGCTGGCTTTTGTATATAAGTGATCCCTAGCACTGAACTATTGAAATTGCCTAAGGCTGATTGTTTCGGGGGTGGAGAAGGGTGGAAGAATAATAGTGCTATGTCAGCAAAACAACTTAAATTGATTAATACCATGCTCTATTTTATACCAGTGGCTTTGTTTTGCTTTTGGTACCTTTTGAGTTATACTGACTTCTGGATGGCCTGACCAATTCCCTGCAGTTTTCTTGCCCCTGCCTGCTTCCTAGGGCTGAGAAGGAGTGACTGATCCAAGGTCACTCAGCTGACTTTGTGCCTAAAGAGAGACAATAACTCATGGTCTCCAGGTTGCCTGATAAACCAACAGTTCCTTTGGAAGCTGGAAATATGCATGATACAGTATTTGGGGGTCAAATAATGTAACTGTCTGTTAAACCCTCGCTCTCTTGCTTCCACCTAAATATTTAAGTTTGGTATTTGTGGAACTTCTTTGCAGAGGACAGCTCAATATCAATGACCTCTTGAAAGTCATTTGTAAGGGAGGAAGGAAAGAGAATAATCAGTTTCATAAACAAATTCTTTCGCTTGGTGACAAGCGCATTCAAGATTCTGAGCACATTTTGCGGTAGGATAATTCACCCCAACTTTATTTACCCAATGGTGAGATCATCCGTGGTTTCGGGGTAGAGTTTCATCAGTACGCAGATGACACCCAGCTGTACATCTCCACCCCGGACCACCCCAACGATGCCGCAGAAGTAATGTCCCGGTGCCTGGAGGCCGTGCGAGTCTGGATGGGGAGGAACAGGCTTCGACTCAACCCATCCAAGATCGAGTGGCTGTGGTTTCCGGTGTCACGACATAGCCAGTTGGCTCCATCCCTGGCTATCGGGGGTGAGTCATTAGCCCCCACGGAGAGGGCCCGCAACTTGGGCGTCCTCCTGGACACTCGGCTGTCTTTAGACGATCATATGACAGCCGTGACCAGGGGGGCTTTTCATCAGGCTCGCCTGATATGCCAGTTGCGCCCCTTTCTGGATCGTGACGCTCTATGCACGGTCACTCAAGCCCTCGTTGTTTCCCGCCTGGACTATTGCAACGCTCTCTACATGGGGTTCCCCTTGAGGTGCATCTTGAGGCTCCAGCTAGTTCAGAATGCGGCCGCGCGGGGGATTTTGGGGGCCCCTAGATACTCCCATGTAACACCTCTCCTGCATGAGCTGCACTGGCTGCCTGTGGCCTTCCGGGTGCGCTTCAAGGTGTTAGTAACAACCTTTAAAGCGCTCCATGGCAATGGACCTAGGTATTTGCAAGACCGCCTCCTACCAAATACCTCCCTTCGACCAGTCCGCTCCCACAGAGAGGGCCTCCTTAGGGTGCCGTCGGCCAGTCAATGCCAGCTGGCGACCCCCAGGGGGAGAGCCTTCTCTGTGGCAGCTCCTGCCCTCTGGAATGACCTACCCCCCGACCTACGTACAACTGCGGACCTGCGCCTTTTTCGCCGAGCCCTGAAAACCCATCTATTTCGTGCGGCCGGCCTGGCGTAGTCTTAATTAGGTTTTAGTATAGGTTTTTATATGGAGTATTTTAGAGCAGGCCTTTATTTATTTAATTTGATTTTAGAATAGATATTTATTGTGATTTTATTATCACCTGTTCACCGCCCTGAGTCCCGTAAGGGAGATAGGGCGGTATACAAATCTAAATAAACATAAACATAAACATTGCCCATCTAACTCACAGAGTGACTTTATCTTCCTGATGAATTGGATTTCAAGTTCCGTAATCTCCAAACACCTGGCCAAAATCTGGGAATTACAAGAATTGAAGTTGAATATAGCAGGATCAGGAAAGGCAGCTTCAGAAGATTAGTTAAGGAAACCACCTCAGAAGGAATAACATCAAAGCTATGGAAAGAGATCTAACCCTTAAACGATATAGTCTCCCTCAAAATATTCTCTTCCCATACTTGTTTAGCTCTCCCAATGAGGAATGTACCAAGTGCTTATGGACTATATTATACAAATACAGAAATTTTGCAAGTTGTTTTACTGCAAATGCACATGGCATTTTTACAAGTGCCAAAGTAATTACCAGAGAACATAGTAGCAATTTTCATTGAGCTCCACTTGTAATTTGCTGAAAATTACATTAGCTAACCTGCTATCCTCTAAATCTGGGAGCTACGGTTCCTGTAATCCCTTTCTACTGGTTATGCTGGTTGGCACTGATGGTAGTTGAAGTAAAAAACATGCCTCACAGGAGCCTTTGCTGGTTTTTAACTTCTCTCCACAAACTGAACAGGAAATTTTGAATCCAATCCATTGTAAATAAATACATCAATTGTTTAAAAATAATAGCCAGATGCCCTATTTGTCTGTCTATCTGTCAAATTTATATGGCCACCCTTCTCACTCTCAGTGAGTATGGCCAGCTCAAAATGACTTTTATCTTTTACATGACTCTCTTCAAACTATATTAAATGCATAGGAAATTAGTACTGGGACTCATTCAATATTTCATATTTGTGAAAGGACTAAATAGCTGCAACATATATGTCACATACAGAAATTCATATAATGGGGAGTATGAAAAAATTACTTTCATCCATGTTGTTCAACTAAATTGATCTTGGGGATTTGTCTGATAAAGTAAACATGCTGGCTCAGGAATTCTGGGAGTTGAAGTCCACGAATCATAAAAGAGCCAAGGTTGCCTACCCCTGCACTATAGAATCATTGCTGCTAGTTGTATATATTGAATAAATTTGTGCACGTCATGAAACCTTAGTATTTCTTTCTGGTGTGTTAAAGAATAAAAGAATATTATGATTGAATTTTTTTTCTCTCTCCTTGTCATCTGTGGATGCCCAAGTCATAAGGTGATCAATATTTTTTATAGATCAGTAGTCATTGCCAACTTGTAAAAGCCATTAACACAAAGCTATACACATTTATACAGTGCAAAACTATTAAAATAAACCTGATTTACAATATATGTCTTGGAATGTGTGCTCATAAATATGTCCATCTGCTCTTTTAGCTAAAAGGCATAATGAGGTAGAGGCACCAATAGGCTCCTTACTCTTCCTCCAATATTGAACATACATTCCAATAAACTAGTTTATGCACTTTTTAAAGCAAGATATTTCATGATTTTTTTCTTGAATCCATTAATGAATATCTTTTCAACTGAGATAGATGATCTGTTGACCTGGACATATTTCTCTGAAAAACCCTGAGACACCATCTTTCCAAAATTACCCCTAGATTGTATTTTGGATTTAAATTTTAATTAAAATGGAATTTTTAAATCCATGGAAAACCATCATACTAATGCTTGATTTAAGTTCAGTTGAAATCTAAGCCAATTCTAGTTTTTGTCCTGGCCTCATTTGTACCCAATGCACAAATATTTGCTGCCATTGGATATTATAATCACTTAAATCACAAAAACTGTTGTTGTTGTTTTTTTTTAAAAAGGTACTGGACAAATCTCTGGAAGTTTTATTCTCAAGAATAGATACCCTCGGGAAGCACAGAGTGCTGTGCTAAACAGACTGTGGACCTGACTCAGCAGGCTTCTTCTCATAATGGCATGTTTGTTCTCACCCACATTCTGAATTGTAGCCCCTAGCAGATCACTTAAAAAGCAATAATGCCTCTCAGT
>NW_015395369.1:6399-10272 GCF_001527695.2 Protobothrops mucrosquamatus | reverse complement strand
TGTGGGGTGAATACACTTTGGAGTTACTTAATTACTTATTGGTTGCATTTTTATCATTCTCTGAGTTCAAAGAGGCATTTAAAATTTCAGCCCCCTAGCAGTCCAATACCCCAAAAGACAAGCTTAGGATCCAAAAAGATTTTGACAAACATGAACAATGAGCCCTATCTGACAACATGAACTTTAATGTGGAGAAAAGCAAGGTTCTACATCTAGGCAGGAAAAACCAAAGGTACAAGTACAGATTAGGCGAAACCTGGCTCAAAAACAGTAACTGTGAGAGAGACCTTGAAGTTCTACTGGATGATCACTTAAACATGAGCCAGCAGCGTGTGGCACCAGTCAAAAAAGCTAATACAATCCTTGGTTATATAAACAGAGGCATAGAATGAAAATCACATAAAGTATTAGTACTGCTTTATAAATCCTTAGTAAGACCACATCTGGAATACTGCATCCAGTTTTGGTCATCACATTACAAAAAAGATGTTGAGACTTTGGGGGAAAAGTGCAAAGAAGAGCAACTAAGATGATTAAGGGCCTGGAAATAAAAACATATGAAGAACGGTTGCAGGAATTGGGTTTGGTTGGTCTAGAGCAGTGATGGCGAACCTTTTAGAGACCGAGTGCCCAAAAACTGACCTGCCCCGCCACCCTGCTCTAGCCTGCCCTGCCCTGCCCCACCCCCACCCCACCCGCAGGGCCACCCACCACCTCCATGGCCCACCACATATCGACCAGGCGTCACAGCAGCACCATGGCAGCCATGCCCTCTGCAGCATCATTGGCACACGATGGGGCGCAAGGGTGGAGTCCTGTCCCCGCTGCCCGGCTGCCATGTCTTTGGCTGTGCTGCTCGGTGTGGGCCGTGTCCGGGGGCAACTCTCCTCCGGGGGAGGCTGCTGGTGAGGAGGGGGGCACGGGGAGAGGAGGGCTGGGGCGACGGTGCATGTACCCACAGAGAGGGTTCTGAGTGCCCCCTCTGGCACAGGTGCCATAGGTTCGCCACCACTGGTCTAGAGAAAAGAAGGCCTAGGGGTGACATGATAGCAGTATTCTAGTATTTGAGAGGTTGCCACAAAGAGGAGGGGGTCGACTTATTGTTCAAAGCACCAGAAAGCAAGACGAGAAACAAATGGATGGAAACTAATCAGGGAGAGAAGCAACCTGGAATTAAGGGGAAACTTCCTAACACTGAGGACAATTAACCAATGGAACAGCTTGCCTTCAGAAGTTGTAGGTGTTTCATCACTGGAGGTTTTTAAGGAAAGACTGGATTGAAACGGTATAGGGTCTCCTGCTTGAGCAGGAGGTTGGACTAGAAGATCTCCAAGATCCCTTGTGGCTCTAGTCTGACTAAAATGACCGATTCACAGTCATCCTGGAATTTTGGTGGTCTACTGCTACCTGTGGCTGTCTGTGATCTCCAGCTGTGACCGTACCACACTGCTGATGCTCCGACGATACGTTCTGTTCAGCCAGTTGCCCACCACTCCCAGCCCATAGTAGCGCTTCTTGCGGTCAAAGGCAAAGTGCTTCACCCTGGAAGCAATCCGAGTGCCCCTCTTAGGAGCAGAAGCTTTTTGTTGGAGGCTTTTGAGGGCAACAGGTCCTACATGCCTGCAGAACAAGAAAGGACATATTTGAAAACTCAGCATGAGTTTGACTGCAGAGATACATGTAGAATTATTCCAGGATGCTAAGAATTAATTGTGTTCTGCAAATGTTACTTGATCTCAGTAAATGTCTGCCTTTGAAGTATTATGAGCCCAATACAATGCAACAATACAGGTAGCCCTCGATTTACAATAGATCGTTTAGCAACTGTTCGAAGTTACAACGGCACTGAAAAAAGGGACTTATGACCATTTTTCATGCTTATGACTGTTGCCGCATCCCCATGGTCACGTGATTTACACTCAGATGCTTGACAATAGGTTCATATTTATGACGGTTGCCGTGTCCTGGGCTCAGGTGATCACCTTTTGCGACCTTCTAATAAGCAAAGTCAAAGGGGAAGCCAGATTCACTTAACAACCAGGTTACTAACTTAACAACGGCAGTGGTTCACTTAACAAATATGGCAAGAAAAGTCATCAAATGGGGCAAAACTCACTTAACCAATTTCTCACTTACTAACCTAAATTCTGGGCTCCATTATGGCTGTAAGTCGAGGACTACCTGTAACTGGTTCTCTTTTTTGGCTGCCCCCACCCCAGTACATTTTCTTTTACAGTGACTACTTTATGCAGAAAAAGATAAGAAGATCAATAGGAGCAGTTGATTGAGTTAAGTTCAATCTCAAGCAGAAAATTCGTTCTGGGAAATGATAAGACGACCAAGATTCTATTACATTCAAGTGTCTCGTTTGATTCTTCAGTGCATCAGAGTTATTCATCTGAATTTTTAATATAATCTTTCATATCTCCCTCTATGTTTGCATTAATCTTTTCCTCTTTGTATCTGTCACTTTCTCTACAACTCTTAGATGCAAATGTCTTCAATATTTTAAACAAGCAATTCAAGTGGCCAATCTTGTTTCAAAAGGCTATTTTCCTACTTCACATCCTCTCTATGCCCTGTCTTGCATCCAATCCCGTGTTCCGAAGCTTTCACTTTCTGAGCAAAGATATATTGATAGCCGATTACTGGAAAGCTATTTAAAATTGTCTTTTCGGGGAAAGTAATATTTATATTCATAATAGAAATGTCATCTCCATCCTTCAAATACTGGTCAGGATGATGTACTGCATAAAAAATCTTACAAGTGCAAGACATGTATCTAAAATCCAGTCCCAAAGCAGCAAAAACTATGAGCAGTTTATAGTTCATTGGCAGACAAAACGGAAACACTTTATTTTAGGATTATTTTAAAAGTCTTCCTGCGACAAAGTAGCATTTTCGGAAAGAAGAATCCAAAACAAGAATGCCATAGCGGAAAAGAGTTTTTTCTCAGTAGCTACGCATCACCTCTAAAGTAGGAAAGCTTTGTTTCCAGGTGACTGTGGCAACAATAGCTCACATTTGGTAACATAAATCAGAGTACACTTCCTATGAACAGGAGGCTAAGTCTCTGTTGTATCAGTCCAAATGGGTCTCCAAGACTCACTGGAAAGGTTGGTCAACTTCTGGTGACTTGCTATCTTCTTGTAAGGGAAGCCCACGGTAGTAAGTAGCAGAGAGCGGTGGGGATTCAAATACATCATCTTGCATGGAGCACATCTCCTCATGTGCGTCAACCTGTTAAGAAAGGGGAATTATTACTCGTGGCCTCATTTAAAATGAGAATTGTAGATATTGTTTAGTGAGGGATCCAGTCGTTCCGGCAAACGTCATTTTTATCTATATATCTACTCATACACACCTTCATAACATCTTATAGAAAAAGCAGCAAATGGGGCTAAGGCAGGGGTGTCCAAACTTTTTTCAAAGAGGGCCAGATTGGATGAAGTGAACGTGCTGGAGGGCCGAACATTTTTCCGAACATTCTTTGAACCATTACAATTAAATGCAAATGAATTATTTTATGCCTCTTTCCTCTCCCTCTCTTTCCTCTTTCTCTCTCTCTCTTTCCTTTCCCTTTCCTCTCTCCTCTCTCTCTTTCTCTTTCCTCTCCCCCTCTTTCTCTTTCCTCTCTCTTTCTCTTTCCTCTTTCTCTCTTTCTCTTTCCTCTTTCTTTCCTCTCTTTCTCCTTTCTTTCCTCTTTTCTTCTCTTTCCTCTTTCCTTCCTTTCTCTTTCCTTTCTCTCTTTCCTCTCTCTTTCCTTTATTTCTCTTTCCTCTTTCTCTTCTCTTTCCTCTTTCTTTCCTCTCTCTTTTCTCAATCTTTTTTCTTTCCTCTTTTTCTCTTTCCTCTCCCCCTCGCTTTCTTTCT
>NW_015395369.1:0-5316 GCF_001527695.2 Protobothrops mucrosquamatus | reverse complement strand
GCCCTCCAGTCTCCTGAAAACTTTGGAGGGGTTTTTTTTTTTGAAGGCCCTCTTTTGCTTTAGATTCCCCTGCCTTTACGTCTCTAACCTGATTCAAAAGCCCTTGTTTTCTGGAAGCATACTCACCCTTTCAGCCACGGCCTTTTGTGCCAGTCCTTGAACAAGCAGCTGCTAGAATGTACTATAACCAATACAAAATGGCCAAGTGTGGGAGGGCCGCATTTAAATAGAGCAGGGAGGGCTCTTAGCGGGCCGGATTAAACCGGTCCGAGGGGCCGCAAATGGCCCGCGGGCCGGACTTTGGACATGCCTGGGCTAAGGGGTTATGAATCTGCCCGATATCTTGTTTTATATATGAATATATATTGCATTTCTTTATAAATGCCCCTAACTCAGCATCCCTCAGATATGTTGAGGCTGCAGCTGCCAGAATTTCCAGACAGATGGACTTTAATCATACAACCCAGGAATCATGCAAGGAAGTCTTTGACTGCTGGTCCAGCTGTATCAGGAGAGTTATTTAGCTCAAAAATCAGGAATTAAATACATATATGATAAGAGAAGGAAGGAAGGAAGGAAGGAAGGAAGGAAGGAAGGAAGGAAGGAAGGAAGGAAGGAAGGAAGGAAGGAAGGAAGGAAGGAAGGAAGGAAGGAAGGAAGGAAGGAAGGAATCATTAGAACCAAAGGCTGGCCATAGATGCCAATAAAGTAGAACGGTGATCACTGTTTTTTTAATGGCAGGTTTAGTTTATAATTAAATAAAATACAGAAAATCCACATCATCAAAAAAGGAGTTTAACACAGGACATTTGAAGACAATTTATTTTGCATCTAAACGTACAAACAGTGCTCTGCTAATCAGATCAAGCCATAATATAGCTCAGCTACCAATAAGCAAACTGCACTCGCTAGCTATTCCCAGGGTAAGCTTCATTGACAATCTATAGCAGTGGCTGGTTGGGGAAGTCTGGGAATGATTACATCTTAAAGTTGTCAAGATTGAGAAACACTGATCTTTAGACACCTGGTTTCTGAAAGTGTAGGTTAAAATTCAAATTCATTATTTTCAAATGGAATAAAACGGAAGGGAAGGCAGGAGTGTGAGAAGAATTAATTAATGGAAAAAAGTGGTGGTGATGGTGGTGGTGAGCGGGGGAAATTAAGCAAAATATATTTTATACCATGGATTTGTAAGCATCTTCTTTCATTCACACCCAGTCTCCCTCTTTGCCCCACTTATATATAGTTCACAAGATTCACATGCAATCCACAACTTACAGGCTGTGAACTCAACATTTAGCATTTTGTCTGATCCAGGATCTCTGGCTCACTCTCTGTTGCACTGCCCATAATTTGCTAGCCATGCTCATTTACAAGAAGAACCAGCAGATGTGATTGTGCATGTTCACATGTCAGCTTTAGCAAAGCTGAGCAAGCTGTGTGAATAGTGCAATATGAAAGGAACATAAGGAAATCAATCAGACAGTAGCACAGTGGACCCTTGTAATATTTTCTGAGCAAAAAAAAAAAAGAAAAATTACACATCAACAGTGCCTTTGCCAAACAAATAACGCTTCAAAATAGAGAGAGTGCAATTATAGGAACGAGGCCAGGTAAAATGTGTTGAAGGAGCCTTACCTTCACACAGTGAGAGCCCCTGCAGGATAGAAACACCAGAATCACCACTTTGTGACCATTTTTTAAAAATGGAACAATGCTAGTGGCAGGATGTGATGGATCTATCTCCCCTCCCCATTTGCTAATAATTCCTCTGGGCAAAGGACATGTCCAGGCATGCCTAGATTAAAAACAACCCAAATATTTATATTCCAGCTGTTTTCCTTGTGGCTTGTCCTAATGCTACAGGTACAGTACAAGTCAAAACAGAATATAGTAGGCAACAGCAGGAATTCAAGGCAAGCACGGCTCAGTTTAAATCGCCCACCTTGGAAGCTTAGTTAGAAGAATGCTGTTGGTGAACTGTTTCGCTTTCTTTAAACTGATGGTGAAAAGGCCATATCTTACAGCAAGGAATGTTTTAATAATAATAAAATATTCAAGCTCCTAAAAGTTTATGTAGCTAAGTTTGATATGGTTTAATTAACAGAGCCTACGTTTTATTTTATTTTGAAATGTAATTGATCCTATTAATCTTTTTGCCTAGCCTCAGGAATGATCTTACTTACATGTGGGGCTGCTGGGTATTCAACCTATTTATTTCTTGCACGGGGAAAAAAAGGAATCTCTGAAAAAGATCCCAATCCTCTTCTAGAAGAGCAGCCCTTGGGGCTGTATTCTCATGAATGGGTGAAGTTTAACAATCAGGCTAGCATATCCACCTTAAAACGTTTATTTATAAGCAATAGTAAAATTACTAGATCTGGGCTGCAAAGATCTAGGTGGCTACAATGCGGCATCAAAGACTTAAGAACAGGGGTCTTCAAACTTGGCCCTTTTATGACTTGTGGACTTCAACTCCCAGAATTCCTCAGCCAGCGTGGAAGAAGCAAAACTGAGCTGTCAGAGCAGAGGAGGAAAATGTAACAGGAAGGCCGTGGAACCATGCTTGCCTTACTGAAGAAGGAAGAGTCAAATGTATCCATGCCATCCACTACATCATCGTCCATGAAGCTAGGATACATAAAGCTCCGTTTGTTGCCCCTGCGTTTTTGCACTGATGGATCCAGAACGGAACGCCCCTATTGTAAGAAACAAATTGGAATGGTGAATGGTCGGGTTCAAAACACTCACTATGAATGATTCAGTCTATTATCAGCAGCTTCAACTCCACCTGGAGTTACAGAGATATGATCAGCCCTGAAGTTGCCTTCCAAAAGGGAAGATGCCTGCTAAGAGGAAGACACAGGGCTTGGCACATGATTAAAGACTCCGAAGCTATAGCTAACCAGGTTTGAGATATAGTTTAAGCCAAGATAGCTACAGGTTTATTTCAGTAAATCTGTTTTGCAGCACGGTCTGCAAATATTAACACTGGCTCCAATTATGAAGTGGATGGTTTTACATAGCATCAACCTTCCAGCCAAATGTCGCTAAATCTACTTTTCCATTCTTTTTCTGTGCCAGACAACAGCTCCCTCTGGTGATACCTCTATTCAGATGTTCTGAATTGAGAATATGCTTTTACTTCTATTGTGCACCTATTTAGGTTTCCAGTCTTATAAGGGTAATATTTGTGTTCCCATCAAACAGTTTCCTTTTGATCGTGACCTTTCTCAGGACAACCTACTTCATAACCCTCAGCTTTAGGAAGCTTGGAATATGAAATCATCAAAGTCTGTCAAGGCAATTATATTTTCACGAATTCACTGAATTCCAGAATTCAAATACAAACTTAGAAATAACAGCACAACAAAATATAACATATAACTTTTTCAAAAGTAAAGTAACTGATTCTCCAATCTTGCTGAAATTAGGATTCAATCTCGCTGAAATTAGGATTTGATTTAAAGATTTAAAGAAAAATCATCCCCAGGAACTGTGAAGTAGGAGAATCCTGCAAAAACCATAAATGCCCTCCCATCCAATATAACTGTCGACACATATGACCGTCTCAGAAATAGATAAACTACTTGGAGAAGTAATTGCAAACTGAGATTTAATTCATTTTACAGTTCAGATTTGAACTGAAATCCTATAGATCCACAACTTTTTTTCCTCTCCGGAGTTCTGGTGGTACTGTTGCTGAACAGAAAGATAAGAAAGCAGCACATACCACATATCATATACAATATCCTAGACACCATTATATAAAGAAATAAGGAATTGAAGCTCAGAGCTTTACCACAAAAGTAGAACTCACTCTGATAATTGCTGCAGCTGCCTTAAAGCTCATATGGGCCACCGATTTCCTTTTCCTGCGGGGAAGGCGGGTGTAGCCTGACCGTACACTACCTAATGATGCCAAGGACACAACTCCAGGAGTCAGCGGGGGAAGGACAGGATGTGGAGTACGTGGACGATCCACTTCATCTGGGTGCCTGAAGGGACGGCCTCGGGCCAAAGGATCTACAATCTGAAAGGATAAAACAATTGAAGCAATTAGTCTCATACTCAGTGTTGAAATGGAACAGGAATGTTGATTTAAATTGAAATTGTATCAACCATAGGATGGTGCTTTAGATAAATGCTTGATTCACCTCCCCTCATAGGATTTCCTCTGACCAACATCTCCCGGATCCCTTTCAGTCATGATTTTCCCCATCATTTCATACTGAGTCCTTTTAAACAGATGATATTCCTCTCTGAGACTGTGGCCGCCCATCGCCCCTTTAAGTTTCCTTACAGGAAGGGAGAATTAAGATCAACTCTTTCATTAAGCAGAAGGAGGCCATCACTTCAATGGCAAATGAGATGGGACAATGCCAGGTAATTTCCTTCACAGCCATAAGCTGGCTGAGGGGTGCCATTTTGTTCTTCACCTCAGCTAATCCAGTAGGATTTCCTCTGGCTGACTGTGGCTTCCCAGACCCTGAAGTGGAGTTTGTTATTCCCTGACACCAGACTTTTTCACTTGGCAAAGTGAAAGCTGAACTTGGACACCTTCAAAAGATGAAGTTCTGACTTTCTGGTGACCCCTTTTTCCTCAGGCTGTACATCCAAGAGGGATTATAATTTCTTCTCCACAGTCAAATCTTCTCCACAGCATAACAGTATCTCTGTGTTACCAACTCTCTTGTGCAATGACACCTACCTTGGGCATTTTTGTTGGCTTTGGAGATTCTGTGCCTTGGAAAGAAGGCACTTCCTGGCTGCTCACTTCTATTTCCCTGTAGGCAGGTTTGAGTTTTCCATAGCGCAGGCTGCAGTGCTGAAGGCTCTTGCGCTGCCAATTCTGTTGCTTTCCATCCCAGTCATTGCTGACGCCAAACCACTGAGCTGCTCCTCTGAGTGCAGGAGGAGAGGAGACAAATAGGACATCCATGGCTTCACAAGTAACTTCAAAATTTTAAGAAAGTAACTACTCCATCCAGGCCTGAACATTTATCTAGCTTTGCTTCCAGGAATGGCTGATCAATGGATGTGTTTTCACAGATGGGAGGGGGTGGGGTTGTTGTAGGGGACACTTTTAAAACTGACAGAGTAAACATGAAGTATCATGGATAGAAATATTCAGTGTTTTCATCAAATCCTCAAAATATGTTTAAGGAAAAATAACCAGAATCTACCCTGTGGTATAAATAAGACACAGTGATTTTATGGTGGGGCTGAGTCACTTTTTATGAATAAGTTTTCTTCCATCTGTTTTCCTTTACAGCATCTGGGAATTATTCTGTCTCTGTTCTACGAAAAGCCGTA
>NW_015395368.1:7266-10274 GCF_001527695.2 Protobothrops mucrosquamatus | reverse complement strand
ATTGGAATAATATATTATTAGAACTAACTGCACTGCAAAGCATTAAGTAAGCTTCTGAGTTCTCCAGAATTGTTCAAAATACTTTTAATCTGTACTTGAAGAAGAGTTCAAGTTCGGGTAAACTCAAAAACTGTCTTTCTTATTTATAATTTCCTCAGGAACTGGACATCAATCTTGCAATATGGCATGAGCATCAATTGATATATAAAATAAGGTTCAAACCTCATTCCAAATTGCTGAAATCTCACCCAAAATCTTGCATGCTTTTTTGAGATTCTACCTGTGCACGTAACAAATGATTATAGATGTTTTGTTATTTTGCAAATACTCTGACTTTTAAAGATCAGCAAGACAGTTATATAATTCTTGCTGAACCTGCAGTTGGAACTGGAACCTGCAATTGGAATCTGTACTCACACAGCTCTCAGAGAAAAGGTTAGACATAAATGCAATGAATCTCCTCCTCCTCCTTGACCATAATCCAATGGAAAGGAACGTATACAATATTGGACAGCATGTGATTCAAGAAAGCAAAAAATAGCAGATTTGTTACTGAGGTTACTGAACAAGATATCAGTGACTGATTTCATGTGGTGTGCTCAATAATTAGCTATTAATTTGTGTTTGAATCCTCTCTACTAGAGATGGGAGGCTCAATTATATTTTGTTTGGTTGCTTTCAACTCAAAAACTAACCACCTATGAAGATGAATGCAGTCCACCAATTGTGTATGTGGGCCTGCATAGACAAATGAAGAAACATCTTACTTGTTTTGTTGATTGGTTCAGCAAACCAAAGAAAAGTCCTTGGTGTTCTCTGAACTTAGTTGTTTGTTTGCAGACAATTCATTACCCCACTAGGTAACACCAGATGATTGTGCTTTATTTCTAGAAGTGTAACAGCTATTATGTACGAAAAACAGCTATTATGTACGACAAACATAAGCTATTACGTACAACAAACAGTGCATCCATGAACACCAACTAGCAGTCAGAAGACAAAATGAAAGTCATTTATTTGGCAACACATGGACAGACTCATCCATAGTTTCAACTGGGAAAAAGTGGGCATCCTAGATCAAACTAAATCCAAAAATATTTGGGAATTCCTGGAAGTCTGGCATTCTGACAAATCAACCATTGTAGACACATAGACATATACTAGATTCAAAAGAAGCAATAACAAAGTTAAGAAGGAAGCAAAAAGGCCAAAACACATCCACTCCAGCAGTCAACATCTAGATAAGCAGGGATTAACAATAGCCAAACACTCAGGTAGAAACAATACCCTAATCAAGGAACTATAACAAGAAGAAAAAACATATTCCCACCAAAACTGGCAGGTCAAGCTATTATATATAAACAGGGAACAAACTCCATATTCATCTGCAAGCAAACAACCAAGCTCAGAGAGCACCAAGGACTCAACCCTGAGCTAGATATATTCTCTTCAAAGAAGATGTGCCAGGCATCTGACAGGTCATGATCTCCTGCTGCTGAGCTCTAGTGTTATAGAGCAGTCTTTAGAAAAATAAAATAAAAAATGAGTTGTCAGGTTGCAGAAAGTTAAAAACATACAGGTTGCTTGGCAAATCAACTTGAAAACAGCATGACTTGTTCACTGAAGCCTTGGCTTCACCACTGTAATTAATTTGTTATAAGAGTGAAAGTTGCCACAGACATTAAACAGGCACCGTTGCTTGCAAGATGTAGAGTCATCTCCCAGGAACCAGAATTCTATGGATGAAAAATATGCCCCTTTGTTCTCAAGGGCCAACCTCATTGCTAATGTGCCACTACACTTTCATCCTTTATCTGCTATCCACTGCCGTTCTGCATTTACTATCCTAAACTTTTTAAAAAGTAAAGGAGTTGATTTGATTAAAAGGCCCATTACTGAATAGTTACATAGGAATGCATGTACTGGTCTTTTGAATGGTTATAGAGTACAAAACCATTCAAAATAGTCATTACATGCATTCCTAGACATATACTTTAGAAAGAGAGACAGTCACAAAATATAATTAAGATATAAATTCAAGAGACAGTTTTCCGTATTGTGAGTAGCAGATCCTACTTGGAACTCTGTCTATAAGAACAATTAGACAATGAGGATACCTGATGGGCCTTACTCATGGCTGGCTTCCTGCTTGTGACCATGCCAAACCGAATCCTGCCAGCCTTCTCATTACTAGCCATTAAGTGAGCCCTAAGGAATCACCAGCTATTGTTGAGTCAGCCGTCAAATGACATTAGTTTTAACAATTAATTTTGTCTCATAGAGGAACAAAATTTATTTATTTATTTATTTATTTATTATTAAATTTATATCCCGCCCTTCTCCTTGCGGACTCAGGGCGGCTGACAATCGATTAAAAATACACAAATGACAATTACAGAATTAAAATTAATTAAAAGGAAATATTTAAATATAGTCTAATTAAAATATAATTAAACCCCCCTCTAAAAATTACCCTAGGCCAGTCCTGCAAGCTGGAATAACCAAGTCTTAAGGGCGTGGCGGAAGGAAGGGAGATCAGGGATCACCCTGATCTCTGGGGGCAGTTCATTCCAGAGGGTGGGAGCTCCCACAGAGAAGGCCCTCCCCCTTGGGGTCGCCAGCCGGCACTGTCTGGCCGACGGCACCCTGAGAAGACCCACTCTGTGGGAGCGTACAGGTCGATGGGAGGTAATCTGCGGCAGGAGACGGTCTCGAAGGTATCCGGGTCCGATGCCATGGAGCGCTTTAAAGATGATAGTCAACACCTTGAAGCGCACCCGGAAGGCCACAGGCAGCCAATGCAGCTCGTGCAGCAGTGGTGTTATATGGGAGCGTCGAGTCCCTCCCAACACCGCCCGCGCGGCCGCATTTTGGACTAGCTGGAGCCTCCGGGTGCTCCTCAAGGGGAGCCCCATGTAGAGAGCATTACAGTAGTCCAGGCGGGAGGTGACAAGGGCATGAGTGACCGTGCGTAGGGCGTCTCGGTCCAGAAAAGGTCGCAACTGGTG
>NW_015395368.1:0-3592 GCF_001527695.2 Protobothrops mucrosquamatus | reverse complement strand
AGAGTGGCAGGCTCCCCAAACTTCTCCTAAAAGCCCAAGGGGTGGGCGGGACACAAATCTCAAATCAATGTTTAGCTTTTATCAGGGCTAATTATCCTAATCATAAAACAATTTAAGGAAGTAAAAGTGCTTATATATGAAAGGAGAAAATGTTTTTACCTAACTCAAAACAAAGTGGCTCACTCTCTAAATCAAAAGATTCTAACCTGACAATGCCTTTTAAAGTAAGAGCAGCAGGCTGGTTGCATGATATTAGCCCTGTTGACATTGGGTGTTATGAAATATACTTCACAGCAGGATTATGTGATTCTTTGATCTAGAGTAGGAAACCTAGTTTGACGTACACTCCAATCCTTCCAGTCCTAAGCCTATGTGTTCCTTTCAACAACATTCAAAACAACTTCATATCTGGGCAATTTTGCAGCACAGAAGTCATATGTATACTCTAAAGCAGGGCTTTTCAACCTTTTCACCCATTGTACCACTTTCAGGCTATGGCAATATCCAAGTACCACCAGTCGCCTAGCAAGGTGTCAAAAACTTGATGACCAAAAAAAAAAGGGAAAAAGTGATAAAGTACAGGTAGTCCTCGACTTACAACAGTTCACTTAGTGACTGTTCGACGTTACAATGGCACTGAAAAAAGTACTCCCCAAGCCACAGCCGAGTAAGACACCTGCCTGCCCGCCCGGCGGCGCTCTTCCTCCTGTCCGAGGTTTTCATTGTTGCGAGCATTTCTGTTGAGGATTGGCAGTGGGGATGGTGGGGTATTTGGTTTTTATTCCCCCCGTCTGCTGGGTGGTTGCAGCAGATTTTGGTCACTTCACATGACCCTGGGACACTGTGACCGTCATAAATATGAATCAGTTGCCAAGCATCTGAATGTAAATCACAAGACCCTGGAGATGCTGCAACATTCCAGCTGATCGGCGCTTCTTCTGGGCTCAGCAGAAACGCAAGGATCAGTGCTGCTTTCCAGCTGATTGGTGCTTCTTCAGGGCTCAGCAGAAGCACAAGGATCAGCACCGAACTCCAGCTGGAGCCTGGTGCTGATCCTGGCACTTCCGCTGAGCCCTGACAGCTCTGTAGCTCCAGCCATCTCTCGCTCAGGCTTGTGCAGTGCTACCACCGGTTCAGCTCATTCCCCTCCCCCGCTATCATTTTTCTAGGATGGTTGCATACCACCTGCCAGGTGCCAATGTACCACAGGTGGTACCCATACCACTGGTTGAAAAGCCCTGCTCTAAAGGCCTTCAGCGCAGCCCATCATAGGGACCTAGAATTCCCTATTCCTGCTTCTTCTGTGCTGTTTCTATTGTTGTCAGTCTTAGAATAATAATCTTAGAACCATGAACTTCTCTACTGACTCTGTGCTCTTCACAATCTGTATGCTGTCTGCCCATTTGCCTGATTCATCTTCTCTTGCTGCTACTGTAGTATCAGTCACCTTCATCTTAAAAGACCTTCCTAATGCAAGACTAATAACCACAGATTTTTCAGTCAAAGCTGCAATTAAAAGCAACAGAGAATAGAAATACAGCAAAACCAAAGCTATTTAAAATGCCATATAACACCAAAAATGCAAATATAATAAAAGTCTCTCTCTCCCCAAAATGATATTTCCCTACAGAGTCAAAAAATAACAGAGCAGGTACCAGGTGAATTTCTCTGGAATGTATTCAGAGTTAATGGCTATTATTGAAAAGATCCATTTCCAAGTCATCACTTAGAAAATAATGCTAGGCTGCATCCCAAAACAGTGCTGGGCTGCATTAACAGAGGGACAGAATCAAGATCACGTGAAGTGTTAATATCACTTTACAATGCCTTGGTAAGGCCACACTTGAAATACTGCATCCAGTTTTGGTCACCACGATGTAGAAAAGATGTTGAGACTCTAGAAAGAGTACAGAGAAGAGCAACAAAGATGATCAGGGGACTGGAGGCTAAAGCATATAAGGAAAGGCTGCTGGAATTGGGTATGTGTAGTTTAATGAAGAGAAGGACGAGGGGGGACATGATAGCAGTGTTCCAATATCTCAGGGGTTGCCACAAAGAAGAGGGAGTCAAGCTATTCTCCAAAGCACCGGAAGGCAGGACAAGAAGCAATGGATGGAAACTAACCAAAGAGAGAAGCAATCTAGAACTAAGGAGAAATTTTCTGACAGTTAGCACAATTAGTCAGTGGAACAACCTGCCTCCAGAAGCTGTGAATGCTCCAACACTGGAAGTTTTTAACAAGAGACTGGACAGCCATTTGTCTGAAATGGTATAGGGCTTCCTGCCTGAGCAGGGGGTTGGACTAGATAACCCCCAAGATCCCTTCTAACTTTGTTGTTGTTGTTGTTGTTGTTGTTGTTGTTGTCTGAAAGGGCTCTGATGTTAGTCTCAGAACTTGGAAATAAAAATTTTGATGTTAGTCTCAGAATTTGGGAAGAAATGTATGGGAAGAAGCACTCCTTCAATTCAACCCTTCTCAGTTCAGGCATCATCCAGATGTGTTCACATCAACTCCCAGAATTCTCAGCCATGATTAAAGTGGCTAAGGAATTCTTGGAATTGAAGTCCATGCATAGAAAAACATCCAATTTAGGAGGAGGGTGATACAAATACTTCACCTCCAGTCCCTAATGTATTATATAATTAATATTAACACTTGAAACTGAGAATAGATTTTGTTCTGAAAGTGCTGAGAGCTTGAACCTGACAAACACACTGCTCCAACCTCCAACGTTCTTGTGTTTAGTCAGAAGTCTAAAAACAACTGTGTTTTTACCACTTTGTCTGTGAACTGCTTTTTTTAGCAACCTAAATTTGCATATTATTCCACTCAAGTTCAAGCAAATACAAATACAATTCCCTTCAAATCAACTGACTGAATGAAGGTTTAGTTCAGGGGTAGGCAACCTTGACTCTTTTATGACTCGTGGACTTCAACTCCCAGAATTCCTGAGCCAGCTTGGCTGGCTCAGGAATTCTGGGAGTTGAAGTCCACGAGTCATAAAAGAGCCAAGGTTGCCTACCCCTGGTTTAGTTAAATAAGGAGTGCGAGGTGCAACGTCCTACAGCATTTTTTATCCAGTTGGAAGACTCCACATATTCATCTAAAGGGGTCTAAAGTGAAAATATGCCGAGATTGATGAACTTTCCCAACTATTTTATTTTATTATTTTAAACTACCGTTTGTATTCTTAATATTGCCAACTACTAAATAACAATTTATAATTTCAGAATGAATAGCTTTTTTTTAAAAAAATGATTATGCAAGGACTTTTTTTTTGTTTTCTAGCAACCGCAAAACCTAATTTTTCTTTCTGCTCTCCTCTCCTCTGCCTTCCTTATGTTCACTTCTTGTGAAGCTGCAAATATGTTCTCAGAACGCCAAAGAATTATATTTTAGTTTTTTGCGAATATATCAAGAAGACTATAAGAGTTTTTGTGGTTATTAATATTACATTTCCTTGTGTTAAAGCAAGGGGACGAGTACCCATAACTGTACATCAATAGCATTAGAATTTCACTGTTAGGTCAAGCACCTTGCAGAGAGAAAAGGTGATGAATAAACATGTGTGATGTCACCTGTGACACCACC
>NW_015395367.1:3067-10275 GCF_001527695.2 Protobothrops mucrosquamatus | reverse complement strand
TTCCGGATGTGCGTGTAGGAAGATGGGAAGGGGGATCAAAGCAGAATTAGGCGTACAGGGAAGCCCAGTTGACATGCCCAGGAACTGCAGGTCAGTGTTTCATTTGCCAACCTCGGCAACTTTTTAAGAGGCATGGACTTCAACTCCCAGAATCCCTCAGCCGGCACGGCAGGGTGAATTCTTCCATTCTGGGAGCTGAAGTCCCCGCATCTTAAAAGTGGCCTGAGAGGTTGAGAAGTACAGTGCTAGATCGTGCAAGCAATGTTGATGAGTATGGCTGAGGGGAGAAGAGCATGGATGGAAGTTGGCAGGGAACACTTGCTAAAATTGTTTGAAGCACAGCAGCTGCTAAATGCTCAACACCTTTTCTCAAGCAATGCTTTACTTTCCCGTTAAAAGATGAATTAATTTAGTCTCAACTAGGCCAGCTCAATTACTTGTACGTCTCAGAGCTTGGCATTTAAAAATACTAGAGGCAGGGGTAGGCAACCTTGGCTCTTTTATGACTCGTGGACTTCAACTCCCAGAATTCTTGAGCCAGCATGGCTGGCTCAGGAATTCTGGGAGTTGAAGTCCACGAGTCATAAAAAAGCCAAGGTTGCCTACTAGGGAAACCAGCTTAGTTTACATCAGCCTTGGTTAGCTTGGCATCTTCTGAATGCACTGGAACAGAAGCTTCCCTAACTCTGAGTCGGTATTTTGTAGTCCAGTGCACCTGAGGGGCAAAGGTGGTTTAGATCTTAACCATGCAGGGCTAGAGTTTTTACACTTGTGAATGGTACTTTACACTTAAGAGCTTGGTACACGCTTTATCATGTATTCTTCGACTCGTTTCTATAAGTGGAGGAGGGCGGGTGCCAATTTGGGGCATGTTTTGTTTTTAAAATAAAATGTTTTTAAAAGAAAAAAAAAATGAAGCTCGTCTAAGTCAAGTTACCAAAATTACGCTGGAATGAAAGAATAAATAGATCGCTCCCAGAGTTATTCGACTGCATACATCAGTGATGGCGAACCTTTTAGAGACCGAGTGCCCAAACTGCAACCCAAAACCCACTTATTTATCACTGGGTGCCAGGTGGGTGTGGTCCACTGGGTGGGCGTGGCTGTGGTGGTCATGGCAGATCGGGTGGGTGTGGCCAAGGTGGGCACGGTCACCTCAATGTTGCTCTGGGGAGGGACACCTGTGGAGGGTGGGCAGGGTTGGGGGAGATCCAGGGGGTCTCTGGCAGGTGGGGCGGTAGGCAGGAGGCTCATCCTGCGGGGTGAGGCGAGGCAGGGCGGGGGTGCCATTGCCATGGGGCAAGGCCAGGGTGGCTGCTGCCTGACACTATTGGCCCCCATACACACAGGCCAGCGAGCGCATGGGGGCCAATGGTGTCCGTCAGCAGCCACAGCCTCCCAGCCCCTCGACCGGCGCACTCTGGGATCCCGCAGCCCGCCGCCAACATTCAAAGAAGCCGCCTCTGAGCTGGATGGCCGGCCGACAGCTGAGGAGGCAATGCAGTGGGGCGTGCCCAGGAAAAGGAGAGCATGCGAGGCCAGGAGGGATGGGACGGGGGGGGGAGGGAAACCATGCCGGGATGCATCCGGCCACGTGGGACCTCGGCGAGTTAGCAGGCGGCTGGTTGAAGAGGGACAGTTGCCATCTCCGGGGCATGGCGCGCGTGCCCACAGAGAGGGCTCTGAGTGCCGCCTCTGGCACGCGTGCCATAGGTTCGCCACCACTGGCATATATCATGACTCCCCCAATAGGTATCCCTGCATTTAGAAAGGTAGCTCATCAAAGGGTTCTTTAGTCCAACTTTTGCACGAACATCTTCAACATGCTCAGATTTTATTGTGTGTACAGGAAGATTCACCCCAGGGGACATGGAGCTGGAACAGCTCAACCTGGATTGGATGTCATCTCCTTTATCTGCCGCTGTTGTAGACATACTCAAAATATGTTATTGTTGATGGTTATGCTGCATCTGGGGTGCGAGGGTGGGATGCAAACTTACCCTAATCAGGGGGAAAAAAAAAATCCAGATTAGATTCCTAAGGGACTTTTCCTGATGCAGGCACCATAAAGGTAGGTGGTCTCTCCTAACAGATGCTTGCTGAAATAGCATCTTGGACCCGTTGAACTTTGACCTGCCCTGTTTAGTGAAAAGATGTTGTAGTAGAGCACAGGACATTCAGAATTTGTGGGTTCTGCTCTGCTGTTCAAAGTTTTTAGCCAATTACATCAGAGATTGTTCTTGATCTTGCCAGATCTTTCCTTGACTTCAACAGTTCCATATAATTTCCATTTAATGTTTCCCACAATTCAAATGCTAACTGAAAGATGAGAGAGAGAAGGAATAGGAATATTTCTCTTTACTTTGTCAGAACAAATTATCTGCATTTTCCAATTCTTAAGGCAGCTGTTTAGGGGAGCCCATGGTTATTGAAACCAGACAGTCTGATTACAGTCCAAAAGGTTAGAAGGGTTAGAATTGTTCATCTGTGGAATTAACTTTGCTCAGCTAATTTTAGGCCTAATAAATCAATCACCTTTTTACTGCACGGAGAAAAAAATAGCAGTCGATCAACTGGAAGGATATCCATATATTTTGAATCTATTAAAAACTGCACATAAAGAGTAAGCCTCATTCCAATTAGCAGAAAGCTGTCACATATAACTTAAAGGTAGTGTTATCTTGCATTTATTTAGGAATTCATTGAGACATAACAATTTGACCAGGGTTGCAGAAACTACCGCATTATCATATGTAAATGCAGGCTGTACACAGTTGATCTTGCTGATCTAGAGAGTTAACTGGATCTGAAACCACTGGAAAGTTTTTAGATGGTAGGGAAGCCTAAAAAGCATATAAGGAATGGCTCCTGGAATTGGGTATGTCTAGTTTAACGAAGAGAAGGACGAGGGGGGACATGATAGCAGTGTTCCAATATCTCAGGGGCTGCCACAAAGAAGAGGGAGTCAAGCTATTCTCCAAGGCTCCTGAAGGCAGGACAAGAAGCAACGGGTAGAAACTAACCAAAGAGAGAAGCAACCTAGAACTAAAGAGAAACTTCCTGACAGTTAGAACAATTAATCAGTGGAACCACCTGCCTCCAGAAGCGGTGAATGCTCCAACACTGGAGGTTTTTAAGAAGAGACTGGACAGCCATTTGTCTGAAATGGTATAGGATTTCCTGCCTGAGCAGGGGGTTGGACTAGATGACCTCTAAGGTCCCTTCCAACTTTATAAATAAAAATGTAAATGTTCATTTGTTCAAAATCTTAAATCTCCGAAAGTTCTTCACCGATTGCTTTGAAATTTTGACACAACGTTGCATTCGAATACGCACGTGTTTTTATATACCTATATTATATAGATGTCACACCTGTGACAGGTAAAACATGGTTTTTTAAAAAAACAGCACCATCTGTTGGACATAAAAGCAAAACACACTTTTACCAGACTGAACCACAGCAACGCGTGGCTGGGTACAGCTAGTTATTATTATTAAAAGGATAACATATCCTTACTGTTGCCAAGAACATAATGACAATGTACTGGCCAGGAATCAAGCTTCAAGTCAACAAGACATTTTTTAAAAACTATATACATCTCTGGTTGCTATTCCCTAATGTTTTGTAAAAATGAAGTTTGCTGTGGCAATCAATTCTGCTCTAGGGGTCTTGGCATAGCTACGTGTCAGTCCCACTAAATAGATTAGACCAGGAAATATATTCCATAGAAAGGCTAAAACTATCTTTACTGAGATTGGCTATAATAATAATCTTCCAAGTCTGTGTTATATCACCTCCTCCTCCTTAGCCTTCAGTGAATAAGGATGACATCTGCCTGATCTTCTTCCAAATGTTATATCAATGTTTTGGACTTAAAGGGGTGTTTTAATCCATTTTGTTTAGGTAATAGTTCCTGCCTATTTATGTTACAGTCATCTTTCTTGCTGTCTGTCAACAGGCTGGGCCTGTTTGTTGCGGCTTCAAATCCCTGCTGCTTGTAAGATATTTATTTGGGCTTCATTGGGGAAAGACCTTGTATTTTACATTCAAGACAGAGAGGTTTTACACATCCATTCTCACACCCTTTGGTCTAAGTATGGCATGTATGAAGCCTAGTCAATGCAGAATAAGGTAATAAACTTTATGCTTGAAATTCCAGAAACACCTAAATTGAACTCTGCTTGAAATCAATCACGGCAAGAATCAAACTAGCATTAGGAAGAATCAGATAGTCTCTCAGCAGGCTGTGTTGAAGACTTCAAACCATTATTTCACCCAGCATTATCTGTTTTAAAGGATTCTTGTAATTATGGAACAGGTTGCCCATGTATATAACTGGCCACCCTTTCTAAGGCTATATTACATATGAAACAAAATCATATGGCTAATGCAACTGCAAATATGGCTTTGAGAACTATAGGAACAAGGGACTAGATAAAAGGGGACAATTTCTGAGAAGAGATGGAAGCCAAAACCAGGAAAAACCATCCTATTTCTGCTTATGTGTCAATCATGTCTTTTTAAGGATCATCCAGTGGCTAAATTTTAAGACTTTAATAGTATTGCCATCTAGTGGAGAAAAATAATAGTGTTGTTCTACCTACATTCCACATTTCAAAGCGAAGCAGCTTTTAGGAAGCAAGTCATACCAGTAGTATGTTGAAATCAGATGTCTGCTTTCACTGTATGAACATGGACACAGGTTTTTAATACACACTCACATACAAACACACAATTATTCTGGCTCAAATGTAAAAAATATTGTTACATTTATAACCTGATGTGAATAGTGGGTCCTTAATTATAATCCCAATTTATATCCCCTTTGGATAAGAATGGATAAGCAAACAAGAATGAGATGGCAGATAGTTCTTTAGGCACCATATCAAAGGAATTTCAAGGTTAGTAAATTGATACATGGTGAAAAGTGGGTTTCTTTATTATTCTAAATTTTAGAATTTTGCTGTTCACCACCATTCGCAACTAAATATACTTAGATGTCAAGCCATTTAAAGAGAAAAAAAGTTTAAAATATACTTTTTAAATTGAAAAGGCTACTGCATTGAAATAATTATTCCCCAAAGTTATGAAGGAGTTTACTAATTTTACAGTTTAGGTAGGTGTCGAAGCAATGATGTTAACCAGGTTTTTCTGAATGATCAAAAGTTCCAGGGCTGTAAAATTTATTCATGTTTGCTTCCCTTTTTTTTTTGAAAGAAATAACCCAAGACTTATTTTATTTACTTTATGTATTTATTAAATGTATATGCCGCCCACTGTCCAAAGTAACTCTTATTAGTTTAATAACAATAAGAAGCTCAACAGAGAGATAAAATACTGCTTTAATATTTCCAAAGGTACCTGAAATTCCTCAAATACAAATAAGCAGATGTCCGGCCTTCAGGAAAATTTGCAAAAAAACATTTCAGTTTGGATTACAAGTAATCCATAATTTATTTTTTTTATTCATCATATTTTTACACTATCCATCTCACCTAAGTGACTCTGGATGGCTTACAATAAAAAACCTCTGTTCAACTGAGTTCAGCTATAGGAAACTAATTTAATTTCTGCCTGTCCTTTACTCACTCACCTTTTCTCTTAAACCACTCTCCATTTTTTTTCCTTTTACACAAAAACACTCATTTCCATTGTGGCCTGTCCTCTGACTTGCTAATACTTTATTGGAATTTCTTCATATATTTCAGTACAATGAACAACTGCTTAACCAATTTAATTCCCATGTCTTATAAGCCATCAACAGAATTTTGCTTGTTCATAAAAGTATTTCTTATTCATAGCCTGCTTTTCCTTCGAGAGCTCAAATAACAAGCATAAACACTCCTATCTCCTGCTTTATCCCCACGGCAATGACCTTGTGGCATAAATCAGGCTGAGAGTGTCTGGCCCCAAATCACCCAGCAAACTTCTGTGCTGAGGGGGGGACTCATACCTAGATCTTCTAGATCAGTGTGACTTCAACTCCCAGAATCCCCCAGCCTTGGCTGAGGATTTTGGGAGTTGAAGTCCATCCGTTTTAAAGTTGCTGAGATTGAGAAACATTGTTCTAGATCACAGGTGTCAAACTCTATTGCATCACATGATGTATGACCTATCGCAACGTTTTTTGCCTTTGCGGAACCGGGGTGGGCGTAGCCTGCACGTGACGCATCCGGCCCGCAGGCCACCAGTTTGACACCCCTGTTCTAGATCCTAGTCTTTAATCAAAACTCCACACCATCCTCCAAACTATACAACCCTCAACACTACTTGGAGAAAGAATAATGAAATGTCATAACTTACCAGAAAAGTAACTTTCTGTGTGCGTATTGAGCAATAAAATACTTATTTAAACCAACGTTAACGGTAAGGACTGTACTTTAAAAACCTAACCACCATCATGTCACAAGGACCGTTATGTTAAAAATGCCATGATTATAATAAGCATTGAATATCATTATTTTTTTCAGGAAAGCATAACCTGTTGTTAAATTTGTGACCTCCTATATTTATCACGATGCACTTTACTTTATAAAATACATCTAGTACAGACTTCAACAGGCTGCTTGGGCATTAATTACAGGGAATATCTGGGAATTTTTATTCTGTTAGTTCCAGACAACTCATGGAAATGAGTCATGAAAGGAAGCAGTGATCATTATCTCTGGCTTTACCTTGAGCTTTCTCAGTGCCGTATTTCTAGAGCGGGTAAAGCTTCAAAAAGTTTCAGTTAACTTACAGTGTTTCTCAACCTTGACAATTTTAAGGCATGTGGACTTCAACTCCCAGAATTCCACAGCCAGCAATGCTGGCTGTGGAATCTGGGAGTTGAAGTCCACATGCCTTAAAATTGTCAAGGTTGAGAAACACTGAGTTAACAGGTCAAATTCTGAATGCATTACTGACATTCTACTAGAACAGTGTTTCTCAACCTTGACAATTTTAAGGCATGTGGACTTCAACTCCCAGAATTCCACAGCCAGCATTGCTGGCTGTGGAATTCTGGGAGTTTAATTTAATTTAATTTAATAATTTAATTTATATACCGCCCTTCTCCCGTAGGACTCAGGGCGGTGCACAGCATATTAAAACAGATACAAACAAAATACATCAAAAAACAAAAAAACCCCATAAAACCAAATTAAAAGCCAAATATTGGAAGCTGTGTGTCAATTAAAATTTTCTTAAAATCATCCCTACCTAAAAT
>NW_015395367.1:0-1229 GCF_001527695.2 Protobothrops mucrosquamatus | reverse complement strand
TCTCCCTTCCTTCTCTTTCTCCTACTTCCCTCTTCTTCCTCTCCTCTCCTCTCCTCTTTCACCACTCTCTCCTCCAACCTTCCTACTTCCCTCTCCCCTCCTTTACTCTTTTCTCTCTCCTCTCCTTTCTTCCCTCTCATCCCTCTTCAGATACAATTCAGGGGTAATGTCCGAGCAACTCCTCTCTCCATGTTTCCCCATCTGTATTACATACAATAAGATTAATTCTCTCTTACATTAATACTTCTATTTATCTAACCTTCTCAGTATATACGTCTATAAATATGTATACAAGACTGTACAGCTTTGGATTACGTACCATTTCATCATAAAAGCTTTCGAATAAAAAAAAAATGTCCGCTATTTTGTGGGAAAAAAAAATAGTGAACATAATGTGAAAAAAGCGGACTGTCCACTCAAATAGTGGACACCTGGCAACCCTGCTGGATTCCCCAGTGGAAGCTGAGGCCCACGCACCTGTGTTGAAAAACTACCAACTATTCTGCCACACGGCGAAGAAAAATATAGTTTCAAAGTCTGTCCCTCTCGACTGGGCGGGGGGCTGAGGAGATCCTACTGTCTCCAAACTGCCCTATAGTTAAGCCAGGCCGTCCTCTCCGTCTTGTTTCTCTTCCGGGCCTCAAATCCACGAGGTTTAGGTTTTTTTAGCTGGGAGCGGATGAGCCCAAAAGCGGCTTTCGAGGGACTCTAGTCTCCATTTTGGCTTCAATCTCGCGGCAAAAGGAGCGCCGGCCTTTCCCCTCCTGAGGCGAAAGCGTCGCCGGTCCCGTTAGTCAGAAGGAGCGGCGGTTTCTCTCACGCAGATTCGCCCCTCGCGCTTCCGTCCTCCAACCGAACCCAGCGAAACATTTCGGCCAGGGCCGCCTCTGGCCCACAAGGCGTCACGGCGCCAGGGCGCATCGCCAAGTCCCCGAAAGGACGCGCCTTTTTCCTGTCAGCCTGGGAAGAATCTGCGATTACGGAAGCGCCGACTCGTTTCCCTTCATAGGGGCTCCAGCGGCCATTTCGAAACCGCCGATTCGCCCCGAGGTGGCGCTCCGAGGGAACGCTGGGAAAACTTCCAGAGCGCCGCCGAGTGCCCGAAAGCCTCCCGCGAAACGCGCCGGCCTGCTCGGAGGGCTCGCGGTGGGAAGCGGATTTTTTTTCCCGCTCTCGCTTGCGTCGAAAGTACCGATTCGAGGAACAAAAGGCGATCCGGCCGGTCTTGC
>NW_015395366.1:0-10276 GCF_001527695.2 Protobothrops mucrosquamatus | reverse complement strand
TAAGACTTAGATCACCCACTATTATGATGACTCAACACCAGTGAACCCTTTTATTTACAGCACCTCATTAGTTTTGGACAACAAATTTATTCCAGCAAAAATATAAAGACAAAAAAGTTTCATCCTGCTGTCAGAAAAAGTGATTGGGGACCCTGATTTATTGTATTAGACATAAAAGCCTTCAGTAATGTACTTTTTTCTCTCCATTCAAGTGCCATAATCTTCTGACCGTTCCCATGTATTTACATGCTAATGTCATTTGAATCAGCATTGTGAATTCTACTTTATTTGTTGCTCCTGTTTATATGTACTTTTCTACATTATTTTTTTATCCTCCCTCTTTTTGACAAAACCAGAACATAGTACAAAAACAGTCTAAAAGATTTACAGCCACCCTAGAGAAGATGACATGAAAATGTTTCTTAACAGATTGTGAATGAAAAATGCACAAGGAAAAATGATGGGAAAAATGTAGATCTGTATCGCTTTGCCTGAATGGATGATAGAGCATTTTAGTGAGTAATTAAAACTTGGAAGCTTGCCATGTTTATCAGACATGAGTTTCCTTGAAAACAATGTTGGATCACAGGCCACATGAAGAAAAAATGTTTAAAACAACTCTTTAAATCATTTGAATCCTCAAGTCCTGAACCAACATAGACAAACTTTAGTTCTAGCAGTTGTGATTTTTTTTCCAATAATTGCTAGCAAAGATAAGTTGTTCCTGGCTATCCTCCTCTAAACCAGTGGTTCTCAACCTGTGGGTCGGGACCCCATTTGGGGTCGATCGACCATTTCACGGGGGTCACCAAGCAAGGCTGTCCGCCATTTTTTTTGTCCGCCATTTTTTCCCCCCTTTTTTGGCGGGTGCCTTACCTCCCTTGGGCTGGGCCAGCTGGTGGTCGGCCTGCTCCGTCTCTGCTGCTTGCCAGCTACGCATCGGCCGGCGCAGGGGGTGGAACCACGCATGTGCGGTGCTCCCGGGCAGGGAAAGTCCTCGACTTACGACCGGTTGGGTAGTCCTCGACTTACGACTGGTTTAGTCCTCGACTTACGACCAGTTGGGGTCGCGGCATTAAAAAGGTTGAGAACCACTGCTCTAAACAAAGATGCAAAAAGAAAACAACCCCAGAAAAGATACGGTAAGACAACATTAGTAAGATTCAGTTATTCATATCCTGATCTTTTTTTTAAAAATATAGAGACTTTCAAAAGAAAACAGTCCTTTAGTTATTTTGGCTACATGTATCAATATTTTTAAGATAATGAATCTTTGACTGATTGGCTAATTAAGTGCTATGTCATTGTCAGCTCCTAATGACTGCATAGATTTTCTCTATAATTATTTATCCCTAACCTGGTCTTCTGGAAAATCTGTTCCAAGGATGTACGCATCACCACTGTAATTGTGTCCATCCACCTTGCTGCTGGTTGTCTTCCTTCCCTTCCCTTCCGTCTTTTACTTTTACATTCCATCTTTCCCAGCATTACAGTCTTTATTCCATGAACTTTCAGTAAATTCAAACTGGAAATTCAAGGTCTACAATAAGTAATCAATTTTAGATGAGTTTTTTTTCTTTTTTCCCTAATAAGGTATTAAAATGATGCATATTTTTTTTTAAAAAAACCTATAACGATAAGGTGTTTTATGACAAAATGTGTATGCAGTTTCCATTATCACAATAATAAATCCCCATCTCTAAAGACAGTAATTTTGACTTCTTAATTAGAGTATGTGTGAGTAATTGTACAGTATCAAAAGCCAAAACTGTATCTACAGGTTGGGGCATAGTCTCTGGCATCAAACTTTAAAGAAATCCTAATTGATACTGGTTTCAGAATGTTCCAGGAAGTACACACCCTTATGGTAACTGTTTCTTAGTGTATCTAATTAACTTGCCCATGCTAGCGGCTACAGTAATTGTCCTAACCTGCTTCTGCCTAGGGTGTTAGGTAATGCTGAGCAGAGGTACTCAAATTAATGGCAAACAATTGCCGCAAATCACATATTAATTAGAGCTAGTTCCTGCACATTTCATGTTTAGTGAATGCCCTTCCTTTCACTAAAATAAAACAATATGATAGGTTTACAGTATTTGTATTTGCCAAACCCCCAAAAAAAATTCCCAGAAGGGAAAATACAGGGAGATTTATATTTATTATTTAGCAATGTCTATTTCACATTCCCAGCATTCATAGGGACTACCACTTTTGTTGAAAAAAAGTACAACTGCACAAATATAAAGTTTAGGGATTATCAAAGCTCATATGTACAGTTGCCATCTACAGAAAGGATTTTATAGTAACATCAGGCATAGTCATGTATAAAATCCAGAAATATTTTGCAATTAAGTACATTTTTTCAGAAATATTTTGTTTGATATGGCAACCATTTTCTTTAACATAGCAATAAATCATTAGTCTGTACTGGCACAACAAAACTGACGAGAACTGGAAAGGGAGATTTGGCTAGTATTTACCTTGCACTAGGCAATTCTGAGATATAAATTCAGAAGTAATGCATTTCTACAGCATGAATTCTACTTCATTGTTGTATTTTTATCTATATGTCTTTATTATGTTGCAGTTTAGGGAGCACCAATAGAGCTGCTGTTCATTTGGGCTGAGCTATTATTTCACATAGAAAATTCAGCAGTCTTTCTCAAAATATATAACAAGAATGCAGCTGCTATAAAGACGACTATAATGCCCATTTTCCTTTAAACTAAACAAATTTATCCCAGTTCTTATTTGAATGAAATAGATGCAAATCAGTCATTTTAACCAAAATTCTTTCATAAGCTTGGGTAGTTATACAAAACTGACATGCACTCAGAGGACTCAGTCTGAGGGCACTAACCGCTTTCTATGAGCAAAAAGCTTGGCTTAGTCAACAAATCGCTAACCAGCAGTTAGCCAAGCTAAAAATGGCTGTATGTCATTTTTAATGTTAGACAAGGAGTCTTTTCAATGTATTTGTAGCAGCCTTATACTGACAGTCCCCAAGTAACCGAAGAACCGAACACACGGATCACTAAGAATGGAATTTTACACCAAAAATTAAGTGGTTTGTAGAAAAGCTAGCGAAAGGTAAATGCATATTCAAACTTCATGTTTCCATTCAATAATTTATGTAATGTATATTGTATGATAGGGACTTGCAGAAGGCTGAGCAGCATAGATTACCACTTCTTTTGTTTAAATAAAAATGATTTTTTTTCTTTGCTTAAAATTATACTAATTACAGTAAATGAAAGAAATCTCTACTTAATATTTTATACTTTGGAGCAGGTAGTTCATTCCAACTATTCATCTTCAAAATTAAAAATAATGAAAAGGGAGTTAGTGATTTATGCCTTTTACACCCAGGTTTGCAAGATGAATTCAAAGATTTCACAAAAAGGTAAAGCTTAAAGTCGGCCCAAATCTGTGATGCAACAATAACAACAATGGACTGATCGTTAAGTAAACACATCTAGGATTGTATTGTTCATTTTCTGTTTCTGTACTTTTGCACTGCTTTTTACTAGGATGGAGCTTTTATTCTACTTATTTCAAAGACTGCAAAAAGAGGATGGTTATCTGAAAAATCATTTTTATAATTCTTAGTACGTCAAACAATACCTCAAAACTTCCTTTTTAGGAATAATCAAATGGGAGCTTCCAACAAAGGGGATGCCTTTTGTTTGATCATAGACTTGGACTTTCTAGAATCAAGATCACATGAAGTATTAATACCACTTTACAATACCTTAGTAAGGCCACACTTGGAATACTGCATCCAGTTTTGGTCACCACGATGTAAAAAAGATGCTGAGACTCTAGAAAGAGTACAGAGAAGAGCAACAAAGATGATTAGGGGACTGGAGGCTAAAGCATATAAGGAACGGTTGCTGGAATTGGGTATGTCTAGTTTAACGAAGAGAAGGACGAGGGGGGATATGATAGCAGTGTTCCAATATCTCAGGGGCTGCCACAGAGAAGAGGGAGTCAAGCTATTCTCCAAGGTGCCTGAAGGCAGGACAAGAAGCAACAGGTGGAAACTGATCAAGGAGAGAAGCAACTTAGAACTAAGGAGAAACTTCCTGACAGTTAGAACAATTAACCAATGGAACAACCTGCCTCCAGAAGCGGTGAATGCTCCAACACTGGAAGTTTTTAAGAAGAGACTGGACAGCCATTTGTCTGAAATTGTGTAGGGTTCCTGCCTGAGCAGGGAGTTGGACTCGACCTCCAAGGTCCCTTCCAACTTTATTACTATTATTATTATTATTATTATTATTATTATTATTATTATTATTATTATTATTATTATTATTATTATATTATTATTCCTAGTCTTACAACTGGTTACTTTATGATTGTTCAAAAGCAAGACAGCCTTGGAAAGAGTTCTTTATGGCCTATAAAGCACGTTTGGCTGTCATAAAATTTTGCGCACACACAAACAAATCACATGGTTGCAATCGGTTTGCACTTGACAATTACCAAGCAACCTGTAATCATGTGATTGCCATCTGTGATCTTCTCTGCCAACTTTCCCAGAAAGTCAGTGGCGAAGAGAAGATGCCACCTGTTGTGGAGCTGAAATCCACTCCTGGCAGCCTCTCTTTGAGATGGAAAGAGCTTCCAGCCAGGAGAGAATCTCAACCAGGAGAGGATCTCAGCTCTGCATAAAGTAATATCCCCGCCACCCACCCAGGCAGTCCTTCAAGAGTGAAAGGTTTGCCTCCTGACAGAAGGGGAACTTCTCCATCGAGCTGCAGAAATGGAGCTCAGATCCTGAAGATTCCAGCTCTGTTACTGCAGCTCTCTTCCACGCCTGAAGGGAAGATGAATTCCTCTGGTGGGCTGCAGAAATGCAATTCAGATTCTTGGGATCCAAGGTTTGTTTCTGCAGCCTGCTACAGGAATTCGCTTGCGCACACACAGGGGAGCTGAACTCCTATGGCAGACTGCAGAAATGAAGTTTGGATCCTGAAGTTCCTGGCTTTTCCATAACACATCACAAGAGATCCCTTCACTATGCAGCTGTTTTGCTCCATCTGCTTAATGATTGGAACTGGGAGAGCGGGGATTGCAGTTGTTGAGCCAAGCAGTCATGTGGATGCTCAACGACAAGAGATTCTGGTCCTAATTGTGGTCATAACTTGAGTACTATGGTCGTAAGTGAACAAATAGAATGTGTAGATGGGATTAAACATACTATATGATTCAAACATTTTTAATGGCATATTTTACTCATCCTTAGAGCACTTCACTTTTGCATATTTATTGCTCTCAACCAAGTTATTATTTTGGCTGCACTCACAAACACACTTCTGAACACTTCTCACTAATTTCAGCAGGACTTGATTTCAAGTAAAACATGAATAGAATTAGATTCTTGGAAAATATCCTATTTTTATTGTATTTGAATTACAAGCCATATCTACAGTAAAATGGAATGAGAAGTGGAATCATATAATTAAGAACCACAATCAACTGCATGGTGTGCAAGAGCTTATGAAGTGTTGAAAATAATTTAGCCTTCTATTTATTTTGAAAATATCAATTTGGCTTGACCCCCATTTCCCCTGTAGTTTACTCTGTAAGATAATTTTTTGAGATGGAGAACACATGCAACAAACACTAACCTTTGACAGCTTTCTTCTGCTATGGTGTTTTGCTTGAAAACAAGAGCAACCCCAGTTGTCTTTAAATTATTTTATTCCTCTCTACAGTTTAATTTTACTTCTCAAGTCACAAGCAGCTGGATATTATTTTTCCTCAGAATATGCATGCTTTTCACTTCAGTCAAATGCAAATACATGCCCTGTTCTGCATGCTTCATTTCACCTTTTAATAAAATAGAAATAACTTGAAATATACAGAAATGTCTTTTTATATAAATTTTTCATAAAAATATGTATAAAAGGTGTCATACCACAAAATAACATTTTTACAAGCACATTATACTTCTACTAGCAAAGATTTTTTCCTTGTCAGGTATTAATAATAATAGCACTTAAATTTATATACCTCTCCATAGTGCTTTACAGCACTCTCCGGGTGGTTTACAAATATCAGCATATTGCCCCCAACAATCTGGGTCCTGATTTTATTGACCTGGGAACGATGGAAGGCTGAGTCAATCTTGAGCTAGTCCGGGTTGAACTCCAGGTTGTGGGTAGAGTTTGCCTGCAGTACTGCATTCTAACCACTGCACCACCACAGCTCTTTAAAGCTTTACAGTACTCAAACACAACAAATCTTTAACTAGCCACATAAGCTGAATATATTATGGGGCAATAACAATATTATTGAACAATAGTTTCTCTACAAAAGAAGAACAATTGACAAGTAAAAGCAGCTGGTAATAATATGAATATTAACACTTCTGCAGATTTATTTGTGACACACACATAGCTCATCACAATATGCTGGATCTTTTTACATACCTCAGTGTTACATTCTTGAGGTGATAATATGTTTATTATGCTTTCTATGCTTAGGAGCTGGTCTTTGGATCATTGCTATTTCCATGTTGCCAAATTTTAAAGAATAAGAAATATGTACACAGTTAAGTGGGAGAAATCCCACTATTAAAGTTGATTTTAAAAAAGCTGGGGGAAAATAATAGGATATTTTCTATTGGGTATTATTTATATATAACATAAAAGTGGCAATTTATTACACAGATTATAATGCTTAGCTAATTCTAATCAAGCAATTATTCTGTGCAGTTAGAGAGCTTCTCAGTTTATGAAACTGATATTATATTCTAATGCAGGGGTCCCCAACCCCCGGTCCATGGACTGGCACCGGTCCGCAGCATGCCAGCAACCGGGCCGCACAAACAAGCAAAGCCCCATCTGCAAGATGCAGGCAGTATGCAAAACGACACACCCTCCGGTCTGTGGAAAAGCCTTTCTCCATGGCACCAGTCCCTGGTGTTCAAAAGCTTGGGGACCTCTGTTCTAATGTTTTTCCAAAGTTTAACTTTTTTTAAAAAAAAATTTAAATCTTAATTGTATTATTTACGGTGTGCTGAATTTGCATGGAAATTATTGATGACAAAATTAAATTTGAATGTTTGTCAAAAGATAAAGCTCACTCCAAGAATTCCATAAACAAACACAACTTTCATTTAGTGATCATTTAAAGTTACAACTGAATTGAAAAAGTGACTTATGACTGTTTTTCACACTTATAACTGTTGTAGCATCCTCATGATCACATGAACAAAATTCAGATGCTTGGCAACTGACTCATATTTATGACAGTTGCATTATCCTGGGGTCACATGATCATCTGTGACCTTCTGACAAGCAAAGTCAATGGGGAATCCAGACTCACTTAACAACCATATTACTAACTTAACTTCAGTGATTCACTTAACAACTGCGGCAAGAAAAGTTGTAAAATGGGGCAAAACTTAATAAATGTTTCACTTAATAACAGAAATGTTGAGCTCAGTTGTGGTTGTAAGTCAAGGACTACTTGTATATATGATATAATAGCTTCAGCTTATAAGCATTATAAAGAATATTTCAGAATTGTTTATAATGTCCAGGCTCAGGGTAAAATTCCAAAATTGGTGCAAACACAAATAGGAAATATTTTGTGAACATCCATTTTATTTTTATTATTCCATATTTATAGACTTTTTAAAAAAATAAAATAGGTAAACTTTTCCAGCAATGTGTTTCTCCTATCAATAAAATAATACAAAATGAATGTATCCCAAAATTATGGTCAAGGTCTTCTGAGCATCATTTCCATATAGATCATTTCTTTGTCTAAAGCAGGCATGTCAAACTGCTGGCCTGCGGGCTGGATGCGTCACGCTGAAACCACGCCCACTCCATTGCCAGCAATGGGGAAAAAATCACGTGATGTCACGAGTTTGACATGCCTGGTCTAAAGAATATTTTTCTTTTTCTCAACCACAATAGCCAATTACTTTTGATTAAATTTAATATTCCACTGAGTCCTACTCTATGCTATCTTCCTCTAGAGTTTCTACGGGAATACTGCTGTAGAGAATGGGATGTCTTTTTTAGTCCTCTAGTATCAAGGTCAGCAGCTGCTCATTCCTCATAATAACTAAGAACCATTCTTAGGCAAGCAGAGATAAAAATGGGTTTTGCTAAAGAATCTTTTTTTTCTAAAGAACCCCATGCACACCAATGCTATGCTAGGAAAATAGTGGACTGAGCCCTACTTGATTAATAAATCTAGCAACTAATTTTGATGCAATCCTCCCCCAAGAATGTAGAATGGATACAAAATACAGCTTTCTGAGAATCTGTCAGCCTTTTGAGGCAGATGCTAGAAAACCAAAGTTATGAATGCTTATACTACTTTTATTGTAAGGTTATAGTAACAAAAGTCCTGCAAGTCTGAATGTGCTTCATCCATCCTTCCCTCACTGCCTTTATCTTTCTGAGAAGTGGGGGGGGGGGTGTCATTTCTGTCTGAGACTAAACAGTTCTTTTACCTGTCTCTTGCTTTGGTTGCTGCTCTTTCTTCTGTTTCTCAAAGTTATTTCTACTACCCATTACAGAATTATATATGTGAATATAACTGCTTGGGATCTCTAGAGAAAAAAATAAACAATAGAGCTAGGACTCTTCTGCCCTACCTCACTTTTGCACATCACTTTATTATGCAAAAGAGTAAATACATGCAAAACAATTAGAGCATGAAAATGTAACGAATTTAGTATTGTATGTATGTTAAATGTATGTTAAATGTAGCATCTATAGGAATTATTTCCTCTTCAATCATAAAAGCAGCCAATAGTTCCATATAAAGTTTTACTTCAAAGAGCTCTTTTCTAAAGCTGGATCAAGTGTTTGTTAAAATCTAAAGTGGAGTATCAGAACATTAGCCACAGCTCGCACTTCCTATGATTTTGTAATAAATTCATATTTTAGCTGCGGTGCCTTTTGTAGTTTTGCTTTCTGCAGAGAATTGAGCGATTGTAAACAAAATGTTTGATTCATTTCCAAGTAAGAATTAAAAACAAGTTCTGCAACAAAGTTCAGAGATCTACTCTTAGCCATATCCCAGATTTTGTACTGGCTACTTTTTATACTTCATAATAGCCAAATTCTTGGGTCAAAATCATTTGCAATATGACTTATGATGAAAGACATCTCTATTATTCTTTTTAAAAGAACAAAAAGGAGATGCATGCTATTGGACCATATGCAACATTTTAATGGTTCATTATTCTTTATCTCATTAGATAACATTGACATAGAACATCAATTAAAGGTGTTCCTATTTAACTCTCTATGCTTGGATCTAAAAGAAATCTTAAAGTCAAGGTGGACTCTTGAGGACTGTTAACATAGCTATGATTATTTGGAGGGATGGACGTGCCAAAGAGGACAAAAATTGTAACTGTAGTTTCTTTTGGATTTTTTAAAAAACTTCCCAGTGTAGCTTATTCCTTTGGAAACTTTTGGCAGGTTCTGATCAATGGTAACTACAACCAGCCCTGCTTAGCTTCAGACCCAGTTCTTAACACCTGCTGAGATATAGCAGTGGCTGTTCATATATAAAACAAAAATCACTATAGAACCAAACTGTTATGTAATACACCAACACAAAATATTTCTTTCACTATCCTTAAAACAAAGCACAATGCTTTTGGCACAAATGGCTTATTTTTTTTAAATATTCATTAACTTATACTTCATTCATGAGCAATGATATATTCCCATCCGTACTGTTATTCTGAAGAAATCAGAGTTTGTTATCTAATTAGATCTACACCATTTACAATGACATATGGTTATGGATTTATTGTTACATGATTTTAAAGGCTGAAAACAGATTTTTAAAGTTGTGGAAATGTATTATTATCCACCTTTCCTCTTTTTAATACTTTGAATAGCCCTGTAGTTTCTTTAAATATTTGCACTATTTGTCCTTCCTCAAATAAACACTTTAACAAAGGGCAGAGTAAAATATATGTACTTAACTGTTAAGTCTGCAAACAATGTGAGGATTAAACCAAACAAACGGTAAATAAGTGATCCAATAAAGTGAATAAGACTTTCATTTTTTCTTTTCAATCTAATGTATAGACATGGGCCTAGAGTATTAGGAATGCCATATACCTTCATGCAACAATGATAATGAATGTTCTGAAAAATTCATTTGTCTATTAAGAAACTTTGCATCCTTATACAGTTTAATCACTTACCATATTGCTTGTTTATATACCTTCTGTGCACAATTATAAACAGCTTTCAGTCTCTCTGATATTAGATGCATCTTT
>NW_015395365.1:0-10276 GCF_001527695.2 Protobothrops mucrosquamatus | reverse complement strand
TGGGTCTCCTCAGGGTGCCGTCAGCCAGACAGTGCCGGCTGGCGACCCCCAGGGGGAGGGCCTTCTCGGTGGGAGCCCCCACCCTCTGGAACGAACTACCCCCAGAGATCCGGGTGATCCCGGATCTCCCCTCCTTCCGCCGCGCCCTAAAGACATGGCTTTTTCAACAAGCGGGTCTGGCCTAGGGATTTTTAGCGGGTTTTTTTAAGGGTATTTTAAGGATAATTTTAATGATCGGCCTTCTTAAATATTTCCTTTTAATTCGGTTTTTAATATAGATATCATTGTATTTGTATTGTGGTTTTTATGAGGCTGTTAGCCGCCCTGAGTCCCATGAGGAGAAGGGCGGGGTACAAATTAAATTAATAAATAAATAATAAATAAATAAATAAATAAATTCCTCATAGCCTAATCTCAGTTTTGATGAGTTCCCCTTCTACTCTTTCATCTAGATCACTTATGAAGATGTTGAAGAGTACTGGGCTTAAGACAGAATTTTGGGTAGCCCACTGCATACTTCCTGCCATATAGATGTAGTTCCATTGAGAATTGCGTGCTGAGTGTCAGTCAGTTGTGAATCCATCTAGTGGTGGTATTGATTATCTGACATTGTTCAGTCTTACCAAGAGGTAGGCTGTATTGAAGTCTAGTAAAACTATGTCCATAGTGTTTCCTTTATGCAAGGATTTAGTCATGTTGTCAAAGAAAAAAGGAATGATCTGTTTTTGACAAACTCATGATGGCTTCTAATTAATTCTGAAAGGAAATAAGAGCTGGTGAGGTCAGCTATACTGGACTTAATTGTTACTAACAGAGATGGAATGATAGAGGGGACAGAAGTTGAGGAACTTTGGCAGAGCGTGACCATGTCATATTGGGATTCAACACAATGCAGACACAATTAATTAAACAAAGCCATTGAAGGCACAGGAGGGTTTACTCTTGCCAATATACACAAGAATCTAGTCAACTAATAGTCAGTGCTGAATTGGCACTAGATAAGGGTCAATGGAATTCATGGAGGGCTGGAACTGGGTCTCTTGTGGCAATGGAATGACTCCAGACTGATGTCACATTTAACTCCACCTTCCAGCTTTGTCTGTTCTTCTCCTATATCTATATGATATAGGGCCAAATGTTTTGTTCTTCATTTCTGGTGGTTATTTATATTTTATGCCCATATTTGTTATTTTTTATAAATAAGTCAAGGTCGTGCAGATGCCTAATATTCTTTCCTAGTCCTATTTTCCCCAACAAGAACCCTGTGAGATCAGTTGGGCTAAGAAAGAAGCCGGAAGTCATCCAGTTGGCTTTCATGCCTAAGAAAGGCTCACAGTCTCCTCGTTTCTAGACCAGCATCTTAACCACCACACCAAACTGGCTCTTTATGACTCCATTTGTTACTCATTTTGCTAATGAATCTCTCCCCCAATTATAACTACCATTAACAAAATCCAGTGATTTTCATGAGTTTTGACTGCAGCCATGGGCATCTGCAGGGAGAGTTAGTAAAAGAGGGTCAAGATGGTGGCCACAAATCCCCGTCTCTTTTATATTGGCAGGTGAAATGTGTGCATCCTTGACTGCCACTAATTCTAATGTTGCAAAAGCCCCATCAAATACTTTAGAGCTTTGGAAGATAAAATCAAAACAAGCAGAGAAAACAAAGAAATAAAGAAACAAATCAGGAAATAAAATGGTTCCTTTCTACATTCTCCTCGGCATTAATCTCCTTTTAATCTTCTTTAATCTCATTTTCAATCAGACGCTGGCAAGAGGCAAGGCAAAACAAACATCAAAGAATTATTATGCTTAACCTTTTGGCAATCAGTTTTTTTTTAGGATGCAGGCTTTGCTACTGTAAAGCTATTGTATTCAAGTGCTGATATGACTGCTTTTTTAAGCAACTGTTCTTCATGAATACTGTGGGTCCTTTTGTCTTGCAGACATTTCAATCCAAACAAGGTAATATCATCAATGCTGGAAGTGAATGGGATTTGCTCTCTATTTATATACAAGTGGCTTTCCTTATTGGTATTGGTGGGAAGCTTTGTAGTCCCAAGGTCTTTGCCTCATACCATTACTGTTTCTGATTCAAAGGATATTAGATACTGGAAATGCCACTCCTTCCTATTTTCTTCAATCTTATCCTGCCTGTCATCAGAACAATGTGTGTAAAAGTACGTCTGGCAAAAGAAATGCAAAGTTTACTCTCTTTACATTGGCAAAATCCACATAATTAGTGAGCTTCATTTAGTTGTATTGTTCCCAAAAGCTTCTGGCCAAATAATCTGAGATGAAGAACTATCAAACAATCTTACCAATGCATTAAAAAAAGGTAAATGTTTCTCCTGCCAGTTGTGTCTGACTCTGGGGGGGGGGGCACTGTTCATCTCTGATTCACAGCTGAAAAGCTTCTGGGATCATGTGACCAGCATGACAATATGCAGATAGAAAACAAATATCTAGAATGTATTTAAGAGTGCAGTTCAGACTCATGCACAGTAGGAATCTGCAATTGGGGAATTTACACCTTTTTGAATCCAGAGAATCTTTACTAGCAATCAGCATTTAGAATTGTCATAGAATTATAGGTCTGGAAGACACCTTGGAGATCTTCTAGTCCAACCCTCTGACCAAGGCAGGAGACCTTATACCAGTGGTGGCAAACCTATGGCACACGTGCCAGAGGCGGCACTCAGAGTCCTCTCTGTTGGCACACGCGCCACCACTGCCAGCAGCAAGTCCATCAGGCCGCCACCACCGCCCAGAGCAGGAGCCCCATCCAGCACAAAGGAGGCAAAGCGGCCGACTAGCAAGCTCAAGTGGAGGTGATAGAGCAGAGGTCACCAACCATTGTCGATTGGTGGACTGGAAGAAAAGGGGGGAAACATTTTACATGTGTGCATGCGCGCACGGGGCTGCGAGCACGGGCTGCAAATGGGGCAGCGCTAGTGCCTGCATGATACTCACTAGCCCTGCCCCGTTCTTGTGTGGTACAGCATTTTGTATCTGCACCCCGCGGTGTGGTCGGCGGCCATTTTTGCATCTTGCAGAATGGTGGCCCATTTTTGTTCCCCCGGTTTTTGTGTGCCAGAGGCGGCACTCAGAGACGCCTCCCTGCCCTCCCCCCGAGGGAACCACAATGCTGATGGGACCCTGGCACTTTGCAAAAAATAAGTGAGTTTTAGGTTGCGGTTTGGGCACTCGGTATCTAAAAGGTTTGCCATGACTGCCTTATACCATTCTGGACAAACAAAGGCCTTGAAAATCTCCAGTGATGGAGCAGCCACAACTTCTGGGGTCAGGCCATCCCACCCATTAATGGTCCTCACTGTCTGTGGAGATTCTCAATCTTCCAGGTCAGGGCTGGCCCAAAGGTTCTGTTCAAAAGGCCACTGGACTTTCATGGTTGTTGTTGTTTTTTTCTGAATATTTAAGATAGAGATATTAAAACTGAAGGTTTCTTTAGGTATTAGGGACAAACCAATCGAAAAACAATTTGGGACATTATCACTGTATATGATGACTGCTGTGAGGATTGTACTTGCTAAGCCCTGTGCTGACTGTGGAAGAATGGATCTTGAAATTGTCTGAACTAGCAGAGATGGCAAAACCAATTGCTTTGTTTAGACAATGGACTAGAAGGTTTATAAGAGACTGGAAGCCGTTGGTGGACTTTCTACCTGTTGAATACAATAATAGATGGATTCTCTCCTCTGGAATATTTGTTTGTTTAATATAGTAGTTTTGTCAAATGAGGATGGGAAAGCTTATAACTATTTGTAGACCCGTTACGTAAGAGAAGGAGAATCTATCATTTTTTTTCCAATGTTTCAGCATCCAGACGGGATGGGCTCTTTTTGTTCCATGTCAAACATGAATGAAGGAGAACATAGATGTCCCGGATAATGTTGCAGGATCCAATCTGGGTCAGTCACCAGGACCAGATTTTGTTTCCTGACCTTTCGGACTCATGCTGGACAGAGAGAGGGGCTCTGAGGATGGGCTCCAGCATGAGACTGGAAGCTTGGAAGATGAAGCTTCTAGTCCTGATGATGGACCCAGATTGAATCCTACAATATTAGATATATTCAACATTTAGGTCTCCCCATCTTTTTTTTTATACACATTAAAAAAAATCTTTATTTTTCCTTTTGCTTCATTCTTAGTGTTGGATGTTCATTCTTCTGTTTCTCTCTTTTTATTTTATTTGTGTTGACAAATGAAAATAAATATTTTTTTAAAAAAGAAAATGTTTTGCTTCTTATCCAAGAAGCTTCTGCAGTTCTTCACTTGGCTGAGAAGTGAAAGATTTTCAAGGAAAAAAACCCAAGAAGGTCCTTCTACCTTTTGAAAAGCACTTTTGGAACTGTGTTACAATATGTGGATTTATTTATAGTTAGAGGCTCCTTCTGAGATAAAATATGATCCAGAAAAATATTTTCTGAATAACTGTGAATATGTTGCTTTAATGCCAGTAGATAATCCACCCGATGGTTTACCTCCGGATTGCATGCATGTTCTTGATGCGGTTTACTCCAGCAAACCAGATTTGAAAGATGAGCGTTTACAAAATGCAGAATGAGAATAGTTAGTTTATTGATAGAAGCAGCTACATCTTGGAAAGTCAGTGTGAAATTTTGGGAGAGGAAGCATTGACTTTGAATACACCAGCTCTAAAGGCAGAACTTGTTGTATTAAATGTACTTTGTAACTGGCAAATGGTAAAATGGCCATTATTTTTCTTGACAGCAAATAAGCCTTTGGTGTTGTACATACCCATGGAGCTTTGTGGCGGGAAAAAGGTTTGATTACAGCAAAAGGTAAACAGATTAAATGTGGAGAAGAAATATTGCAGAATTTAGATGCCATTTGGAAGCTAAGGGTGATTTACTAGTAGGATGCAGGCAGATGGATCTCTTTGGACTAGAGGGAAGTGAAACCTTCTGAAAGAAGAATCTCCAAAATCAAATCAGAGAGAAGACAGTGGTTGGTTTGTAGGCTTCATTCACATCAACACACTGTCTGTTGCTGCAGACCTGAAAGTCAAAGCAAGAGATGATCAATGGAGTAAGACAGCACTTTTCTACACAACCAAACTCTGTCTGTCATTCCTTATAACTAACCCAAACTTCTTTCAGGTTATAAAAATCAAGGGAAATTATTCCTGATCCTTTAAGGTAAGCTTTGGGATTGCTTCAGCACTTCTAAATAGATTCATTGAACTGGTAACCTTTAGGTCACAACCAGATCTGTCCTGATTTTCTCATTTCTCTCTTCCACCTTCCCAATGGAGATGCCTACAAGTTCAGAGAAAGGACTGTCTCTTGACAGTCCGTCCAGAAGATACTGCGAGAGAAAAGCACAAGGCTCTGAGAAGGCCAAGCGTTTTGTTCTTGCAAGAAAGAAACAGCCCTGGACATCCACCTCATTTGTTATGGTTGCTATTTGAAGGAAAAACAAAATAACAACAAGCAAAAGAAGGCTAGATGGATGCTTTTTCCTCTATGCAGATTCACTGTAGTGTGGAAAATCTAAACCAGCTTTCAGCAAGATCCATTGTATTTTTTAGTGATCACCTTGTGGAATCAGACTTTAGAGCACACAGATTAGCGGTAAACTTTTACTAACCTTTCCATCTGCGCATTTTGTTCCATGATCAACCATTCCAAAATCTAGGTCTTCTGAATAATTGTAATGGCATGGAAACTTCTTATTATCACAGAATAACCTGCCACACTTTACATCCCTGAAAAGGAAACAAGAATGGAGTAATGAGAGGCCCATTCCTTTGCTTATTTCCAAGCATTTGGTTTGTTTGTTTCCCATGCCCCCCCCCCCCATGTCTTGGGTGACTTACAGTACAATAAATAGTTAGAAATTGCTAAAAACAATTATAATTAGAATAAAAGTTAAAAATTAAAAACCAAGATGAAGGGCAGTCTGTGGGTGAGAATATCTTCTCTACCCAGTCAGCCCTCCCCAACATAGCAGGCCCATGCTGGGGACCCAGATAGAGCCAGGTTTATAGGCTGTTCCAGGAGGCCAGAATTCTGGGGGCAGACCTCACCCCTGACAAGAAAATATTGCCAAGGGGGCCACAGCAGAAAAGGCTTTTCTCCTGCACCTCTCCACCCAAAAGTGTTTGGTTGGCAGAATCCGAAGCAGGCCCTTTCCACGGAAGCACTGGGGCAGGTTAGTCCCAACAAGGTAAGGCAGTTCCACTGATACCCTGGACCCATGGCATAAAGGGTTTTAAAGGTCATGATCAACTCCTTGAATTTGCCAGAATCACACTGGCAACCTGTGCAGCTTGTGTAACAATGGAGTCACATATTCCACGCCAGGGCCTCCCGGACTCTCAGCGTCATTGCCTTCTGTACCAGTTGTAACTTCCAAGGGCAGCCCTATGCAGTAATCCAGCTGGGAACAGGGCATGAGTGACTCTGCCAACAATCTTGATCTTGGTTAACCTGTGTGTGTGTGTGTGTGTGTGTGTGTGTGTTTAATTAGAGATGGAGAACCAGACCTTTGCTCAGTCTCAGTAGGAACTAGTTGCCCCTAACACATAACTGAAAAATATCACAAGAGCAAGGAATGCATCTGTTATCCACCATGAAAACTCCTAAAGTAGATTTTAGGAGGCTTGGTTTTTCCAGATCTCTGGCTTAAAATTCTCATAATCTCTGATCAGTGGATGACAGGGGATGATGGGAGCTGAAATCTAAAGATTGGGGCAACTGGACTAAACGTTCTGTTTCTCATCCAAGAAGCTTCTTCAACTCTGACTGGATGGCGGGGAGTTTGAGATGCAGACAACACAGACTCATCCCCAACAGCCTGCGCCTGTGTTCAGCAGTGAAGGGACACAGGGCAGAAAACATCCTGCAGAAAACACAGCTCCAACTTCTAAATAATAGTAATGGTAGTAGTAGTAGTAGTAGTAGTAGTAGTAGTAGTAGTAGTAGTAATAATAATAATAATAATAATAATAATAATAATAATAATAATAATAATAATAATAATAATAATAATAATAATAGTAAAGTTGGAAGGGACCTTGGAGGTCATCTAATCCAACCCCCTGCTCAGGCAGGAAACCCTATACCATTTCGGACAAATGGCTGTCCAGTCTCTTCTTAAAAACTTCCAGTGTTGGAGCATTCACCGCTTCTGGAGGCAGGCTGTTCCACTGGTTAATTGTTCTAACTGTCAGAAAGTTTCTCCTTAGTTCTAGGTTGCTTCTGTCCTTGCTTAGTTTCCACCCATTGCTTCTTGTCCTGCCTTCAGGAGCCTTGGAAAATAGCTTGACTCCCTCTTCTTTGTGGCAGCCCCTGAGATATTGGAAGGCTGCTGTCATGTCCCCCCTCGTCCTTCTCTTCGTTAAACTAGACATACCCAATTCCAGCAACCGTTCCTTATATGCTTTAGCCTCCAGTCCCCTAATCATCTTTGTTGCCCTTCTCTGTACTCTTTCTAGAATTTCAACATCTTTTTTACATTGTGGTGACCAAAACTGGATGCAATATTCCAAGTGTGGCCTTACTAAGGCATTGTAAAGTGGTATTAACACTTCACGTGATCTTGATTCTATCCCTCTGTTAATGTAGCCTAGCACTGTGTTGGCCTTTTTGGCAGCTGCAGCACACTGCTGGCTCATATTTAGGTGATTGTCCACTAGGACTCCGAGGTCCCTCTCACAGTTACTACTATTGAGCAAGGTACCCCCTATACTATCCCTGTGCATTTGGTTTTTCTTGCCTAAATGAAAGAATAAGACAGAGTAATTTTACAATTGAGGTTTTGAAAGACAGAGTGGAACACAAACTCCAAGAGCCGAAATCACTTCTACCAAAAGAAGTATTAGAACAGGTCATAGAATTTACAAAGAAAGCACAACTAGCACAACACAACAAGAGCAAAGTGTGACAAAAACCCAAATTTTCCACCCTACAGCTTCGGCAGGAAAAAACACACAAAACAGAAGAACCAACCCACTGAGACACTGAGATGTCTCAGAAAACTGACTGATGGGTGAAAAATCTGTCTGACAGAGAGCTTACCCAAAGAGAAAATAATCTTGTAGCCAAAGGACTGAATTTTGCAGTAACACCAGAACATCTACCAGTTGTATATCTCCTCCCAGTCACAGAGTCAGCCATCAAGAACAATAAACTGGCAGAACCAGAAGCAGAACAATTAAGAATGAAGGTATTTGCAGCCCTCACCAGTGCCAAAACACCCCCTTCCAACCTCACAATTCAAGAATGGAGAACAGTGACATCCCTAGGAAGAGACCCAAACATCACAATCTTGCCAAGAAGATGCACAGTCATCCTGAACACAGATGACTACAAGGCCAAGGTGAACAGTCTTCTGAAGGACATTGACACCTACAAGACTCTGAAGAGACAGTTAGTTACAAGAAAAAGGTCATTGATTTCTTGCAACAATTACTAATGGATAATGCCATCGACAAGCCACAATACTACCGTCTTTATCCTGGGGAAGCCCTGACATGCATATATGGACTTCCCAAAATCCACAAAGAAGGAACACCACTCAGAACAATTATCACCTACAACATTGCAAAATATCTAACTACCATAATGGCTCCTCTTGTTGGTAACACTACTCATCACATCAATAATAATAAATTGCCAGTAACATATGTAAAATAAAACTGGACGCTGGACCTCTGCCTGATCAGTATCTATTTTCAATATAGTGAAGGTTTCTATAGACAAAAACACGGCTTTGCCATGGACTCACCTGTGTCCCCCATTGTGGCCAATCCCAAGGATAAAACACATGGAAGAGGTAGAAACCAAAGCTCCAAACTTTTTCACAGGAATTCCACCCACTCACTGGTATAGGTATGTGGACGATACTTGGGACATGATCAAAACACAGGAATTGGAAGCATTCACCAACATATCAACTCGGTGGACAGATACATCAAATTCACACGTGAAGATGTTAAGGAAAATAGTCTAGCCTTCTTGGACTGTGCTGCATACATTAAGGAAGAGAAAAGCCTTAACATTGAAATTTACAGAAAACCCACTCACACAGATCAGTATGTACATTTTGATTCACACCACCCACTGGAGCACAAAATGGGAGTTATCAGAACCCTACACCACAGAGCTGAAGCCTGCCCAGCTGCAAAGAAGGAAAAGAAAAAGAAGCCCTCAGAACATGTGACTCTCCCAAGTGGGCCTTCATCAAATCTCAAAGAAGACCTACAGGAGCTCCTCTGTAACAAACAAAGAAAACAATAAACAAAGCAATGTAGTCATTCCATATGTTGCAGGAATATCGGAAAAGCTCAGAAGGATCTTCAGCCAACACAACATACGTGCAAACTTCAAACTTAAGAATACACTAAGACAGAAGCTTGTCCATCCCAAGGATAAAACACCCAGACACAAAATGAGCAACGTGGTGTATGCAGTACAGTGCAGTGAGCTATGTGCAGATCTGTACATTGGGGAAACGAAACAACAACTTCATACACATATGGCACAACATAGGAGAACAAATCAGGACAAGAGTCAGCAGTCCATCTGCATTTAAAAAACAAAGGCCACTCTTTCAAAGACAGCAAAGTCCACATTTTGGACAGAGAGGATTGCTGGTTTGAAAGAGGGGTCAAAGAGGCCATCTATGTCAAAAATGAACAGCCCTTTCTCAACAGAGGGGGAGGGATCTGACATCATCTACCTCAGGTCTACAACACAGTCCTTTCAACAGTTCCAAGAAGGCTCCACACCCATTTGGGCTACTCAGGTGACCCCGAAGACACAGATAAGCCTCCAGGTAGCTTTAATGACTCACTAAAAGAATGCAAATGACTAGCTGTTAGCAGGAGTATAAATCTTTCCATTCCTCACCATCCACTCTGAGCTGAATAAGCTTCTTGGATGAGAAGTGAAACATCTTCAAAGAAAAACAAGAAAGTCCAGTTGCTTCGTGAAAAAGCATCTTTGGGATAAGCAAATCTGACTTCCCCCATTGACTCTGATTTATTAGAATCTGGCTCGGAAGGACAGAAATGGTGATCATGTGACCTTGGGACACTGCAGCCCTCATAAATAAATGTTGGTCGCCAAGCACCCAAATTTTGCTCACATGGCTCACATGCTGCAACAATTGTAAGTGCAAGGACTAGTTGTGTGTCACTTCTTTGAAGTCATTAAATGAATAGTTGTAGGTCAAGGAGTATCTCTCCTTTCTGACACAATCTTTTAAAAGGCACTTCTATCCTCAT